>NC_036853.1:50235299-50239936 GCF_002910315.2 Salvelinus sp. IW2-2015
AAGAGACACAAACTGATCGACCCTGTGGAGAACCTGGAAGACAGGATCTGTAAGAAACATGACAGACTCCTGGAGATGTTCTGTAGGACTGACCAGACWTGTGTGTGTCAGTTCTGCACTGAGGCAGAACACAAGACTCATGACACTGTCCCTATAGAGGAAGAGTGTGGAGAGAGGAAGGCACAGCTGGGGAAAACTGAGGCRGAAGTGCAGCWGATTATCCAGGARCGAATGCAGAAGGTTAAAGACATCAAACTCTCAGTAGATCTCAGCAAGAKAGATGCAGAGAGGGAGATWGCAGACAGCKTWCASGTCTTCACTGCTCTGGTGCGCTCCATTRAGAAAAGCCAGGCTGAGCTCWTTGAGGTGATTGAGGAGAAGCAGAAAGCAGCAGAGAGGCAGGCTGAAGGGTTCATTAAAGAGCTGGAGCAGGAAATCAMTGAGCTRAAGAGGAGAAGCACTGAWYTGAAGCAGCTCTCACASACTGAGGACCACCTCCAACTTCTCCAGAACTACCCATTACTAGTGTGCAYCCCTCCAMACACCAAGGACTGGTCTGAGATCARTGTTCACAGTGATCTGTGTGTGRGGACTGTKAGGAMAGCTGTGTCTCASCTKGAGGAGACACTGAATAAAGAGATGGAGAAGCTGCCTGAAGTCAAACTGAAGAGGATTCAGCAGTWTGCAATGGATGTGACTCTGGACCCTGATACAGCAMATCYYKAWCTCATCCTGTCTGARGATGGGAAACAAGTAAGATGTGGAGACAYACCACAGAATCTTCCTGACAAYCCAAAAAGGTTTAATAAGTATTTAATTGTCCTTGGAAAGAATGGCTTCTCCTCAGGGAGATTTTACTATGAGGTGAKTGTTAAGGGGATGACTAGATGGACTTTAGGAGTGGCCAGAGAGTCCACAGACAGGAAGGGGATTATCACACTGAGACCTGAAGATGGACTCTGTGTTGTGTACCAAAGGGATGTAAACGTGTACAAAGCCAGTAACTCCCCCCCTGTCCTCCTCTCCCTGAGAGAGAAGCCCCAGAAGGTGGGGGTGTTTGTGGACTATGAGGAGGGTCTGGTCTCCTTTTATGATGTGGAGGCCAAGTCTCATATCTACTCTTACACAGGCTGCACCTTCACAGAGAAACTCTTTCCATTCTTCGGCCCCTCTGATAATGATGATGGTCAAAACTCAGCCCCTCTCATCATCTCTCCTGTCAATCACACATGCTGATTAAACGATGGAAAGGAAACTCTAAAATGCACATTTGCAAATTGTAAACATGCTGACATGTCACATGATTTGAATATCCACATTGTCCTCTGAAATTGTATCCTCAAATTAGAATTCAAAGTGTTCTGTACATCTTAACATGGATAATAAATGTTTGTATTTACTGAGTAATGACTATTAACTGGAATTAAAGTTATGTTGCTTTGATTATTCATGTAATTTACCCATAATTGTTACAGACTGAAAACGATCCTTTAAAGTGACGTTCCTTTTCTCTGTTTCTCTCAACCTCTTGTTCTCTCTCWAAGTGAATGTGATGATCAAGGACGTACTCAGCCTTTGAACTTGTTTTGGATGTAGGTGAATGTGACAAGACTTTAAAGCGCAAATCCACAGTTGAAACAGTAACAAAGTGCTTTGGTAAAAAGCTGAGGGATGTGCCTGGATATAATTAACCACTCTCAGATTAATAGACAGATCTATGGATATAAGGACTGACCATCCATTATATCAAAAATATAGTTTTGACCATGTTTTGAGGCAATACAGTTTATTTTTACATTTAAAAATGTTTACAAAAATTGGAGAGAAACAAGCTTATATTTTGGGTTCAAATGGAGTGTGACAGTTGAACTAAGCTGATGAGGCATTTATAAGTCATATGTTTCAAGAATCAATAGGTGTATATCATCCAAAAATGGATTTTGAAACTACAGAATGCCCCTTCTAGCTTGTTGTTGCTACTGTATAAGTGAATGTGGTAAAATACATACTCAGCCTTTGAGCTGGTTACACAGTTCTGCACTTCGATAAAGGACATACTTTTCCAATAAGCTGGCTGTGGATCCAAGACAGTGAATATAATATAACCTGTCTTCAGCAGGTTGTTGGTTTAGGATAGTGATTTCGATAAGACACGTACTTTTCCTTTGAGCTGGTGGTGGATGTAGGTGAGGATGAGACCAGGGATCTTCAACAGGGTTCTGATGAAGGAGCCTTTGGCCACGTTGCCCAGGTTGTAGTGGGCCAGACGCAGCATAGACAACAGGATGAGGGCCGTGGCAGGTGGGATTTAAAATCTCTGAATGTCCACCACAGGGTACAGGAAAATAAGAGTTAGAAATAGACAAACTCATACAGGATACGACCTGGGTCACAATGTATTTGGTTTTCTTTCAGATACTTTGAGCAGGTATGGGAGTGCCAGATGAGCGGAGTCTGTATTTTGGGATATTCCATTTCTTCTGTTGGCATCAGGAAACTCAATTAAGTGCAGCTAATGTATTTTGAACAGAAAAACAAAATACTATGAACCCTTTCATTGTATGAATTAAATCTCGCGTTTTATTGTTGGGTGTAATATATATATTTGTTTTTAGGACTTCCCTGACACAAACCATGTCCATAGAAGGAACATACTCTTCTGCAACACAGCTCTCACAAACCACAGATGGAACATAGCTTTGTTAATCCTTTCTTGTATTACCGCCACAAAAATGTGATCAAAAATATGATTGGTTAAAACGTATGAAGGGAATAGAGATACAGTCATATACGGTCCCTTTTGTTCATCGATAAGTATTACAAACTCAATAGCAGTATTGACACAATGTTGCCACAATTTAGGGACTTGTCAGTTATGATCATTCATGCTCTACATAGAAGACAACTCAGCACTTGTAGACCCTGCATTTCATATATTAAACTAATTTAAAAATCTCATCAGAAGTAATGGTCTTTAATATTGATCCACTGTAGTAAAAATTATCACTGTTACAGATGAGGGAGAAAACTTTTCAAATTCAGAAATCACAAACTTACAATGTCCATGTAGGAAGTTTCGTTTATGCCTAGTCAGTTGTATTGTTCAAAATTGTATTAGATGTACAATTCAAGCCAAGACGCGAACATGAATATTCATTACAACAATCCCAAAATTCATTTGAGATACAAAACACTTGGTAGTGTACCGTGGTCAGTGGTGACAAAATAACAGTGATGACATGGAATGCATTTTCAAAAATCAATCACAATACTTTCACTCAAGAGGCTTATTACTTAAAAACAATCACTCTAACAGCCTGAAAATAGCACCCAAAACGACACTAACATATTCTTGATGGATGTACTTCTGTTACCTAAAACATTTGTCACAAAAACACATTGTGCTTTGACAAATCCAAAGCTTTCAATGTAACGTGTTCCATACTTAATAAAACAGGTTACCAAAAATTTGTAGTCCCTGGGAAGTGGCGTAATATATGGAAACGTTGGAATGCCTTTTGTTTCTTCTTCTGGTTTGGTCAAGCAAAAGTCGCCTCCATGAGTCGACAACAATAAACAAATGGAGTGTTAAACTTTACTATTTCTTCATCAGCATATTTTGGGTAATATCCTCACTACATCCGGGGGGCAGGTAGTCTAGTGGTTAGAGCGTTGGGCCAGTAACCGAAAGGTTGGTCGCTCGAATCTCTGAGCTGACAAGGTAAAATATGTTGTTCTGCCCCTGAACAAGGCAGTTAACCCACAGTTCCCAGGCCGCCATTGTAAATAAGAATTTGTTCTTAACACACTTCCTAGTTAAAAATATTAAATCTGACTCTAGATTATGGAGGTAAATGAATGTATCTCTGTTGGAAAAGTTTTTTTAACTCCCCGTGGGCTTCATCTCACCCCATCTGTCATCTGCCTCGGCGCGATCCCTTCCCTCCATATTCTACTGTTCCTACGAACTCCTAAAGCGGGAAGAGAGAGAAGAATGAGATAACAGGGTAAGTTTGGTGTAAAATGGCACAAAACTATTCGCTATATAAGAAATGGAGTAAAAGTGGTTACTACTGTAAAAACAAAGGGCTATGTTCATTACCAACAATAACAAACCAAGTAAGATTGTACGGTGTGATATTTGGAATGCTAGTGTGGATAATGGAACGAGACATATACGTGGTGTAAAGTACTTAAGCAAAAATACTTTAATGTACTACTTCAGTAGTTTTTTTTTAGGTATCTGTACTTTGCTATTTAATATTTTTGCCAATCACTCTCTCTCACTTTTTACCTTCACGTCCATTCTTAAAGAAAATAAGGTACTTTTTTGCTTCCATACATTTTCCTGACACCCAAAAGTACTCGTTACATTTTGACAGAAAATGGTCCTATTCACACACTATTAAAGAGAACATCCCTGGTCATTCCCTACTGCTCCTGATCTGGCTAAACCCAAATGCTTTGTTTGTAAATGATGTCTGAGTGTTGGGAGTGTGCCCAGCTGGCTATCCGTCGATAAATAAAAATAAAGAAAATTGTGCGTTGGTTTTGGCTTACTGTAAGGATTTTTAAATTATTTATACTTTTACTTTGATACTTAAGTACACATTTTAGCAATTCATTTACTTTTGATA
>NC_036853.1:50239961-50243422 GCF_002910315.2 Salvelinus sp. IW2-2015
AGTTTTGTTAACTCACCGTGGGCTTCATCTCACCACCGTCTTCATCTGCCTCGGGCCGATCCCTTCCCTCCATATTCTTACTGTTCTCTACGAACCCCTAAAGAGGGAGGTAGAGGGAGAATGAGATAACAGGGTAAGTTTGGTGTAAAATGTGCACAAACGCTATTCGCCATATAGAAATGGAGTAAATGTGGTACTCTGTCAAAACAAAGGCTATGTTCCATTATCCACAATAGCAAACCACCAAGATTGTACGGTGTGATATATTGGAATGCTGGTGTGGATAATGGAACAGAGACATATATACAGTGGTGTAAAGTACTTAAGCAAAAATACTTTAATGTACTACTTAAGTAGTTTTTAAAGTATCTGTACTTTACTATTTATATTTTTGCCAACTTTTACTTTTACTTCACTACATTCTTAAAGAAAATAAGGTACTTTTTACTCCATACATTTTCCCTGACACCCAAAAGTACTCGTTACATTTTGACAGGAGAATGGTCTAATTCACACACTATTCAAGAGAACATCCCTGGTCATCCCTACTGCCTCTGATCTGGCGGACTCACTAAACACAAATGCTTTGTTTGTAAATGATGTCTGAGTGTTGGAGGGTGCCCCTGGCTATCCGTCAATAAAAAAAAATAAGAAAATTGTGCCGTCTGGTTTGCTTAATGTAAGGATTTTTAAAATKATTTATACTTTTACTTTTGATACTTAAGTACATTTTAGCAATTMCATTTACTTTTGATACTTAAGTATATTTAAAACCAAATACTTTTAGTAGTATTTTACTGGGTAACTTTCACTTTTACTTTAGTCATTTTCTATTAGGGTATCTTTACTTTTACTCAAGTATGACGATTGGGTACTTTTTCCACCTCAGCATTTATAAGGCAACGCCCCGATTCTCCATCCTTCTTCCAAAGTGAGCACAACATGAATTTAACAATAGTGGAAACTCCCTCTAGCCAATTATTACACCAATCCATTCCTTTTAAATCCATGACAGGTGGAGAATCAGGACGCAGCCATAACCTCCCACCCACCCATCCTCCCTTCCCTCACCATGAGGGCCTTGTCCATGTAGAACTCTCGGCCGGGGCTGCCGTCGTTGTGCTTGGTSTCCACGGCGAAGCAGAGGAAGAGCACGTCCACCACGATCTCAAAGACAGACAGGAAGCAGTGGGCTACCAGCCAGGAGAACAGGCAGACGATGAGCAGGGGCAGCACCCACACCGTGTAGTCCCGCTGGTAGTTGAGCGACAACAAGCCAGCGAACGCCGTGCACGAGACTATCAGTACCTGGACTTACAACACATAGACACACACATGGACGAAGGGAAATATGGAGAAAAAGGGGGGTGGGAAAGGGAGAAAAGAGGAAAAGAAAGAAAGAGAAAGATGGGCGTAGAGAAAAAGAGAGACAATGATTAGTATTATTATACTAGAAAAATAAACACAAACAATGAACTGACAATAAACAATCCAAAATTGGCGTCGCTGTGCGGCCGTTACCTTTCCCAGGAAGAGGACAAAGTCCCTCACGATGTTGAATGTGGCCACTCTGAGGGCATTCTCTACCAGGAGGATGAAGGCGTCACATGTCGACGTACAGAAACTGGTGATGTTGAAACCTGTCGCCGTGTACGCGTTCTGTGGNAGGTGAGGATGAGACCAGGGATCTTCAACAGGGTTCTGATGAAGGAGCCTTTGGCCACGTTGCCCAGGTTGTAGTGGGCCAGACGCAGCATAGACAACAGGATGAGGGTCAGTGGCAGGTGGGATTTATCTCCTGATGTCCACCACAGGGTACATGAAAATCAGAGTTAGAAATAGACAAACTCATACAGGATAGACCTGGGTTCACAATGTATTTGTTTTCTTTCAGATACTTTGAGCAGGTATGGAGTGCCAGATGAGCGGAGTCTGTACTTTTGGGACTATTCCATTTCTTCTGTTGCATCAGGAAAGCTCAATTAAGTGCAGCTAATGTATTTGACAGAAAAACAAATACTATGAACCCTTTCATTGTATGAATTAAATATACTGTTTTATTGTTGGGTGTATATATATATTGTTTTTAGGACTTCCTGACACAAACCCATGTCCCCCATAGAACGGATCCTCTCCTGCAACACAGCTCTCACAAACACAGATGGACATAGCTTGTTATCCTTTCTTGTATTACCCGCCACAAAAATGTGATCAAAAATATGATTGGTTAAAACGTATGAAGGGAATAGAGATACAGTCATATACGGTCCCTTTGTTCATCGATACAGTATTACAAACTCAATAAGCAGTAATGACCCAATGTTGCCACAATTTAGGGATTGTCAGTTATGATCATTCATTGCCTCTGACATAAGACAACCTCAGCACTTGTAGAACCTGCATTTCATATATTAAACTAATTTAAAACATCCTCATCAGAGTAATGGCTCTTTAATATTTGATCCACTGTAGTAAAATTATCCTGTTAACAGATGAGGGAGAAAACCTTTTCAAAATTCAGAAATCACAAACTTTAACAAATGTCCATGTAGGAACGTTTCTGTTATGCTAGTCAGTTGTATTTGTCAAAATTGTATTAGATGTACCAATTCAAGACAAGACGCGAACATGATCATCATTACCACAATCCCAAAATTCATTTGAGATACAAAACACTTGTAGTGTACCGTGGTAGTGGTGACAAAATAACAGTGATGACATGGAATGCATTTTCAAAATCAATCACAATACTTTCACTCAAGAGGCTTATTAACTTAAAAACATCAACTCTACAGCCTGTAAAATAGCACCAAACTACACTAACAGTATTCTTGATGGATGTACTTCTGTTACCTAAAACATTTGTCACAAAAACACATTGTGCTTTGAAAAAATCCAAAGCTTTCATGTAACGTGTTCCATAACTTAATAAACAGGTTACCAAAAATGTTGTTGTCCCTGGAAGTGGCGTAATATCATGGAAACGTTAGGAATGCCTTTTGATTTCCGTCTTCTGGTTTGGTCAAGCAAAAAGCCCTCCTGCATAAGTCTACAACAATAAACAAATGGAGTGTTAAACTTTACTATTCTCTTCATCAGCATCATTTTGGGTATATCCTCACCTACATCCGGGGTGGCAGGTAGCCTAGTGGTTAGAGCGTTGGGCCAGTAACCGAAAGGTTGGTGGCTCGAATCTCTGAGCTGACAAGGTAAAAATCTGTTGTTCTGCCCCTGAACAAGGCAATTAACCCACAGTTCCCAGGCCGCCATTGTAAATAAGAATTTACAATAAACAAACTGGAGTGTTAAACTTTACTGTTTCTCTTCATCAGCATCGATTTTGGTATATCCTCACCTACATCGGGTCGAGTAGCCTAGTGGTTAGAGCGTTGCGCCAGTAACCGAAAGGTTGTGCTCGAATCTCTTGAGCTGACAAAGGTTAAAATCTGTTTTCTGCCCCT
>NC_036853.1:50249206-50279085 GCF_002910315.2 Salvelinus sp. IW2-2015
AACCCACAGTTCCCAGGCCGCCATTGTAAATAAGAATTTGTTCTTAACACACTTGCCTAGTTAAAAATATTAAATCTGACTCTAGATTATGGAGGTAAATGAATGTATTCTCTGTTGGAAACGTTTTTTTTAACTCACCGTGGGCTTCATCTCACCACCGCCTCCATCTGCCTCCGGCCGATCCCTTCCCGCCATATTCTTACTGTTCTCTACAAACTCCTAAAGAGGGAGAGAGAGAAAGAATGAGATAACAGGGTAAGTTTGGTGTAAAATGTGCACAAACACTATTCGCTATATAGAAATGGAGTAAAAGTGGTACTCTGTAAAAACAAAGGCTATGTTCCATTATCCACAATAACAAACCAGTAAGATTGTACGGTGTGATATATTGGAATGCTAGTGTGGATAATGGAACAGAGACATATACAGTGGTGTAAAGTACTTAAGCAAAAATACTTTAATGTACTACTTAAGTAGTTTTTTTTAGGTATCTGTACTTTACTATTTATATTTTTGCCAACTTTTACTTTTACTTCAGTACATTCTTAAAGAAAATAAGGTACTTTTTGCTCCATACATTTTCCCTGACACCCAAAAGTACTCGTTACATTTTGACAGGAAAATGGTCTAATTCACACACTATTCAAGAGAACATCCCTGGTCATCCCTACTGCCTCTGATCTGGCTAAACACAAATGCTTTGTTTGTAAATGATGTCTGAGTGTTGGAGTGTGCCCCTGGCTATCCGTCGATAAAAAAAATAAAGAAAATTGTGCCGTCTGGTTTGCTTAATGTAAGGATTTTTAAAATTATTTATACTTTTACTTTTGATACTTAAGTACATTTTAGCAATTCCATTTACTTTTGATACTTAAGTATATTTAAAACCAAATACTTTTAGTAGTATTTCACTGGGTAACTTTCACTTTTACTTTAGTCATTTTCTATTAAGGTATCTTTACTTTTACTCAAGTATGACGATTTGGGTACTTTTTCCACCTCAGCATTTATAAGGCAACGCCCCGATTCTCCATCCTTCTTCCAAAGTGAGCACAACATGAATTGAACAACAGTGGAAACTCCCTCTAGCCAATTATTACACCAATCCATTCCTTTTAAATCCATGACAGGTGGAGAATCAGGACGCAGCCATAACCTCCCACCCACCCATCCTCCTTCCCTCACCATGAGGGCCTTGTCCATGTAGAACTCTCGGCCGGGGCTGCCGTCGTTGTGCTTGGTSTCCACGGCGAAGCAGAGGAAGAGCACGTCCACCACGATCTCAAAGACAGACAGGAAGCAGTGGGCTACCAGCCAGGAGAACAGGCAGACGATGAGCAGGGGCAGCACCCACACCGTGTAGTCCCGCTGGTAGTTGAGCRACAACAAGCCAGCGAATGCCGTGCACGAGACGATCAGTACCTGGACTTACAACACAGACACACACATGGACGAAGGGAAAGATGGAGAGAAAGGGGGGTGGGAAAGGGAGAAAAGAGGAAAGAGAAAAGAGAAAGAGAGAGAAAGATGGACGTAGAGAAAAAGAGAGACAATGATTAGTATTATTATACTAGAAAAATAAACACATAATGAACTGACAATAAACAATCCAAAATTGGCGTCGCTGTGCGGCCGTTACCTTTCCCAGGAAGAGGACAAAGTCCCTCACGGTGTTGATGGTGGCCACGCTGAGGGCATTCTCTACCAGGAGGAYGAAGGCGTCACATGTCGACGTACAGAAACTGGTGATGTTGAAACCTGTCGCCGTGTACGCGTTCTGTGGTGAAAACAGACAAACAAGAGACAGAAGTATCATCAATAGCAATTTGTGATTGCTGTCATCTTGKAATGAGTCTCCCTTATCAAATAGATTGTTGTCAATGATATTACGTGGTAATAATGTAAGTTAATAATCTCACAGATGACAATCAATCTGATTCTGATCGAACACTTACTTGATTCAGGTATGTAAGACATTTCTTCCGTGTAGCAGAAGCCAGCAGATGCAGGCTTTCAGCATACAGCAAGAACAGGCATTTTCCTACAAACAGAAAATACATTGAGCTTTAGTTCTCCACCCATGTCTGGCTTGACTTGATAAACTGGTAGTTGTCAATGTGAAAATGTGTATGTTTGGGCTAGAACGTGCCGCTAGCGACCCACTTCGACAACATCCGGTGAATTTGCAGAGCGCGAAATTCAAAAATACTAAATTCGTAATATTAACATTCATGAAAATACGAGTGTCTTACATCATTTAAAAGCTTAACTTCTTGTTTATCCAGCGCTTTGTCATATTTCAAAAAGGCTTTACGGCGAATGCACACCATGCGTATATCTGAGGACAGCGCCCCACATACAAAAGCATTAAAAACATTTCAACCAAGCAGATGCATCGCGAAAGTCAGAAATAGCGATAAAATAAATCCCTTACCTTTGAAGATCTTCATCTGGTTGCAATCACAAGGGTCCCAGTTACATAACAAATGTCCTTTTGTTCGATAAAGTCCTTCTTATATCCAAAAAAGTTAGTTTATTTTGGTGCGCTTCATTCAATAATCCACCTGTTTCCCCTCATTCAAAATGCATACAAAATGATTCCAAACGTTACAATAAACTTGTTCCAAACATGTGAACAACGTTCCTATCAATCCTCAGGTACCTAATATGTAAATAAATGATCAAATTTAAGACGGAAAATAGTATATTCAATACCGGAGATAAATAACCAAGTCTAGCCTCACCGGAGAGCGTCACAAACATTTTCCAACCAAGCAGATGCATCACGAAAGTCAGAAATAGCAATAAATAATCACTTACCTTTGAAGATCTTCATCTTTTTGCAATCCCAAGGGTCCCAGTTACACAATGAATGGTCATTTTGTTCGATAAAGTCCTTCTTTTTATGCCAAAAAGGACGGTTTATTTGGCGCGTTTGATTCTGAAATACACCTGTTCCAACTCGCCCACATGCTCACAAAGGAATCTAAAAGTTACCTGTAAACTTGGTCCAAACATTTCAAACAACATTTCTAATCCAACCTCAGGTACCCTAATATGTAATAATCGATAAAATTTAAGACAGAATAAACTGTTTTCAATACAGAGAAAAAACACGAGGACTCATTCATGCACACCAAAAGACTAGAGTCCTTCTGAGTGACACTTAGAAAGAATCAAATACTTCTTCATTTTTCAACAAAAAAAAAATCGAAAATTTCTAAAGACTGTTGACATCTAGTGGAAGCCATAGGAACTGCAATCTGGGTCCTAATATTAGGCTTCCCATAGAAAAGCATTGAAAAGTTCAATGACCTAAAAAACATCTTGGATGGATTGTCCTCGGGTTTCGCCTGCCAAATCAGTTCTGTTTTACTCACAGACATTATTTTCACAGTTTTAGAACTTTAGAGTGTTTTCTATCCAATACTACCATGTATATGCATATCCTAGCTTCTGGGCCTGAGTAACAGGCAGTATACTTTGACACCTCAGTCATCCAAACTTCCAACTGCCCCCTAGCATTAGGCACAATCTGGGATTTTTACTGCTGCTTATGTAGCCTTCCTGCAGTTAAATTACCTAATGGCCTCATGGGTGGAATGTTATAAAAAAATCAGAACTTCATCATTAATACCTTTCTTTTTTTTTTGGCCGAATAATCCGGTGTTTTATGTCAAACAGTTTTGTTATATTTCAGTCTTCTGTGATGTAATATTGGGATGCAAACTCAAACTTGATTACATTTCAATTCTATTTCTGACCTGGTACAGGTGTCTTTTTTTTTGCTAATCCCATAACCATGTGTGTGAGGTGTACCTATTTATTTATCCCCTGTGAATTCTATTGTAGTTGATGTCTTTAAAAAAAACTTCATTATATCTGCAGTAAATCCTTGTTTAGCATTTCTGATTCACACTTTTGTACCAAGAATGTATCAAGCATGAAGAGAGATCAGACATGTGAAGGGTTAATTCTGTTCCAGAGCACAGAGCAGCACTGGGTGGGGAGCAGCATGTAAACGTCACTTTACTTRATGAAACTGAAGTGTGTAGACGTACCGTATGTTGCGCACACAAGCAAACGGTCTCAAACTCTTCTGAAAAAAATGCTACGGCAGCTCTTTTTTTTATACTACACTATATAGTACCGAAGAATCTGAGAAAACGCCCACACTCTTTCACACACACAGATACAGGTGAGTAGAGATTAACAAGGGCAGGTGAAGATACATTCTACTGTGTGAATTCTTCTATTCTCTTGTTTTCCTTATCGACTACAGTACTTATGTTTAACTTAATTTTGTACCATGACTATTATAAACTGTATGTTGTATGGTTAAACAACTTTAATCAACATTGGTTAGTGTCTCTAAACGCTGTGTTGACAGTGGCACTGAAACTATCGAGAGCTGACTCATTCCAGGAAAAAATGTATAGTTCCACCTTCTCTGTCTAGATATGGCTTCCTCCAGCAGTCTCCTAACTGAAGAGCAGTTCCTGTGCTCTATCTGTCTGGATGTGTTCACTGAGCCAGTCACCACTTCATGTGGACACAACTTCTGCATGGTCTGTATCACAAAGTACTGGGATAGCAAGGACCTGTGTCAATGTCCACTGTGTCAGGAGAAATTCTCCAAACGACCTAAGCTTCGTGTCAACACAATGTTAAGAGAAGTTGTAGGGAATTTTAAAAGCTTGAGAGACAGAGGTATGGACGAGTCCCCTGTCAAACTTGGAAAGTGCCATGTGACGTCTGCACTGGGACGAAGCGCAAGGCCCTGAAGTCCTGCCTGGTGTGTCTGGCTTCTTACTGTGAGACTCACCTGGATCCTCATCAGATTGCCCCAGCCTTCAAGAGGCACAAACTGGTCGACCCTGTGGAGAACCTGGAAGACAGGATCTGTAAGAAGCATGACAGACTCCTGGAGCTGTTCTGTAGGACTGACCAGACATGTGTGTGTCAAACATGTGTGTGTCAGGCAGACCACAAGACTCATGACACTGTCTCTATAGAGGAANACTGGTCGACCCTGTGGAGAATCTTGAAGACAGGATCTGTAAGAAGCATGACAGACTCCTGGAGCTGTTCTGTAGGACTGACCAGACATGTGTGTGTCAAACATGTGTGTGTCAGGCAGACCACAAGACTCATGACACTGTCTCTATAGAGGAAAAGTGTGGAGAGAGGAAGGCTCAGCTGGGGAMAACTGAGGCAGAAGTGCAGCAGATTATCCAGGAGCGACTGAAGAAGGTTAAAGAGATCAAACTCTCAGTAGATCTCAGCAAGAGATATGCAGAGAGAGAGATAGCAGACAGCATACAGGTATGCACTGCTCTGGTGCGCTCCATTGAGAAAAGACAGGCTGAACTAATTGAGGTGATTGAGGAGAAGCAGAAAGCAGTAGAGAGGCAGGCTGAAGGGTTCATTAAAGAGCTGGAGCAGGAAATCACAGAGCTAAAGAGGAGAAGCACTGATCTGAAGCAGCTCTCACACACTGAGGACCACCTCCAACTTCTCCAGAGCTTCATATCCCTAGAGTACAAACCTCCACCAACCAAGGACTGGTCTGAGATCAGTGTTCAYASTGATCTGTGTGTGGGGACTGTGAGGAGAGCTGTGTCTCAGCTGGAGAAGACACTGAATGAAGAGATGGAGAAGYTYAAACTGAAGAGGATTCAGCAGTATGCAGTGGATGTGACTCTGGACCCTGATACARCACATCTCTATCTCATCCTGTCTGAGGATGGAAAACAAGTAAGACTTCAAAATACACCACAGAATCTTTCTGACAATCCAAAAAGNTTTCATCAGTATTTAATTGTCCTTGGAAAGGATGGCTTCTCCTCAGGAAGATTTTACTATGAGGTGACGGTTAAGGGGAAGACTGACTGGGATTTAGGAGTTGCCAGAGAGTCCACTGACAGGAAGGGGATTATATCACCTAGTTCTTAGGATGGAGTCTGGACTGTGGTCCAGAGGATTTGGAATCAGTACATAGCCTGTGCCTCCCCCCAAGTTTATTTCTCCCTGAGAGAGAACCCCCAGAAGGTGGGCGTGTTTGTGGACTATGAGAAGGGTCAGGTCTCCTTTTATGATGTGGAGGCCAAGTCTCATATCAACTTTTCACTGGCTGCACCTTCGCTGAGAAGCTCTACGCATACTTCAGCCCCTGTGATAATGATGATGGTAAAAACTCAGCTCCTCTCATCATATCTCCTGTCAATCACACACACTGATTAAACGATGGAACTGACTTATAACTTAAAAATCATTAAATAAATAAATATTTACAAAATAGTATATTTATTCAGGTGACATGGCACACGATTAGAATATCCACAGATGTCCTCTGAAATAGTATCAACAAATTAAAATGGAAACTGTTTTGAACATCTAAACCATGGATAATAAATGCTTGTATTTGCTGAAAATAAAGACTATCAACTGGAATGAATTTAAATAAAATTTATACAGTTATGTTGCTTTGATAATTTATATAATTTACCCACAATTATTTTAGGGAAAATTATACTTTAAAGCAGGGTTCCCCAAGTGTTGGACATAAAAGAGTGTAAAAACACCAGGAAATAATCTCCAATTGATTTAAATTTTGGATACCTGTTGCAATCTATTCCAATGCATAATTTAGAGACACGTRATCGTATACAAATGTAAGCAAGGTTTGAAATGATTACGTTTCTATCAAATGTTATATCTGTTTGTACTTTGTGCAGTAAATTTTGATTTGATTTTATTAGGATCCCCATTAGCCGACGTCAATGGCAACAGCTAGTTTTACTGGGGTCCGACACATAACAAAAAATACATTACAGACAAAATACTTCAAAAATGTACACATATTAAAAATATTAACATCTATTGTGCATCTATCAGTTACATGTACGTTTCAGTGCATACACACAAAAAGTAGGTAATATGGGGGAGAGGCGTTGTGTCATGAGGTGTTGCTTTATTTGTTTTTTGAAATCAGCTTTGCTCTTCAATACGTGCGCTAACGAGATGGAAGGGAGTTCCATACATTCACGGCTCAGTATAATACTGTTAGATTCCTTCCTGTTCTGGACCTGGGGACTGTGAAAAGACCCCCGGTGGCATGTCTGGTGGGGTTAGTGTGTGTGTCAGAGTGGTGTGTAAGTTGACGATGCAAACCATTTGGAATTTCCAACATATGTTTCTTATAAAAAGAAGAAGTGATGCAGTCAGTTTGTCCTCAACTCTTAGCCAAGAGAGACTGGCATGCCTAGTATTTATATTAGCCCTCTGATTACAATGAAGAGCAAAAYGTGCCACACTATTCTGGGCCAGCTACAGCTAAACTAGATCCGTCCTTGCAGCACTTGACCATATGACTAGACAATAATCAAGATGAGATAAATCTAGAGCCTGCGGGACTTGCTTTGTGGAGTGTGGTGTCTTAAACGCAGAGCATCTCTTTATTACAGACAAACCTCTCCCTATATTTACAACCATTGAATCTATATGTTTTTACCATGAGCTAACATCAAGTCATTTCATCTCCTCAATTTGCTGAACAGCCACACCATTCATCACCAGATTCAACTGTAGTCTAGAATTTAGGGAATGATTTGAACCCAATATAATGCTCTTAGTTTTAGAGATGATCAGGACCAGATTATTACTGGCCACACATTCTAAAAATGTACAATCTAGAAATGATGTGAAATTATGTTCTGGCCCTCAACCATCCACACAAAACAAAATGGCCCGCTGCTGAATCTAGTTGATGATAAAGGACGTACTCAGCTTTTGAACTGTTTGTGGATGTAGGTGAATGTGACAAAGGACTTAGTCTGCCTTAAAGCTGGTTATTGATACTCTAAGTGAATGTGATAAGAGACATACTCAGCCTTTGCCCTGGCTCTGGATCTGAGACACTGAATATGACAAGGGACGTACTGTGCCTTTAAAGGCCCAATGTAGCCGTTTTCATCTCAATATCAAATCATTGCTGGATAACATTACTGTAATAGTTTCCATTAAAATGGTAAAACAAATATATMTTTTTTAATTTAAACTTTGCAAAAAACGATTGCTCAAGCAAGAATTTTGCTAGGACTGTCTGGGAGTGGTCTGAGTGAGGGACCTAATTGGAGGGGCCTAATGGGAGGGACATGTAACCTGTAAACTAGCTGTTATTGGCAGAGAGGTTTGGAACGCTCTGTTATTGGTCTATTAACTTATATCGGCTGGTGATGTCACCAGGCATGCAACACCTGTTGACTAGAAGGTCCTGTGTGGATTGTATTTAAACCAGAAACTATCAGGAAATAACACTGATCAAATTCTTTCACACTTTTACTATGTTAGCAAAGACAGTAGAGTATGAAGATATGCAGAAACTGCTTCTCCAATAGAAATCCCGGTCACACTTGTAGGTGATGTCATGGTGACATTGGCTAGCTAATCTCATGCACAGCGTAGAAGCACGTCATCAGGTCTAATGGTCGTTTCGCGCCGAACTCCGCTTCGGAGGCCGTCAAATCAAAGCCAGTCCTTCGCTATGAAGTTGTTTTTTGACAAATGAAATGTGTCAATTGGTCACTTTCACGAGGTTGGAGTAATAACATGTTCAAATACTGAAGACATTGGTTTGAATCGAGTTGTGTCTTTAGAGTTAGAATGGACAGGTAGGGAAGAATTGTTCACTTCCCTCGTTGACTTTTCAAACCCAAAACCCGGCCTGGTCTACTTGGTCTGTTCGCAAGTCTTTTGGAAGTCTGTTGAAGTTGTCCTCTGGGTTTGAAATTTTGACTTCACATGGCCTTTAAGCTGGGTGTTGATACTGTGCAAGTACATACGATACGTACTTTGAGCTAGTTGTGGATGTAGGTGAATATGATAAAATCCATACTTCCTTTGAGCTGGTTGTGGATGTGGGTGAATATGATAAAATCCATACTTTTCCTTTGAGCTAGTTGTGGATGTGGTGAATATGATCAAATCCATACTTTTCCTTTGAGCTGTTTGTGGATGTGGGTGAATATGATAAAATCCTACTTTTCCTGTAGCTGGTTGTGGATGTAGGTGAATATGAAAATCCATACTTTTCCTTTGAGCTGGTTGTGGATCTGGGTGAATATGATAAAATCCATACTTTTCCTTTGAGCTAGTTGTGGATGTGGCTGAATATGATCAAATCCATACTTTTCCTTTGAGCTGGTTGTGGTGTGGGTGAATATGATAAAATCCATACTTTCCTTTGAGCTGGTTGTGGATGTGGGTGAGGACAGGGTTCCTGGATTCCAGTGGCGTGCCGTGGGCCTGGGCCTAGGCCTTCAGTGAGGTACTACACAGTCCCACCCGATTAATCCACCTCTTATTATCATCAATTATGCCATGGCTCTAGACACTATACATTTAGACAGAAACGCAGTATAACCAGGCGTTGCGTCACCTTGAAATTGACAAATTGACATTTTTGGGTAAACAGTGTTTAACAGACAACTCCAGTTTGCAAAGCCAGTGTGGCTCCAAACACCAAATCGATCACTTGCAAATAATAGGCATTCCCAGCAGTACAGTTTGCAGTGCTTCTCGGAGCCTGTGAGCCATTGACAGCGCTCGTAGTTGAAACTTTGAAAGTGGCGAGCGAACGAACACCTTTCCCGCCTGTGACAGGCTTTGTGGCGTCGGCGACCTCTCCTTACAAGTCTAACTTTCTTGAAAAGTTCGTCTTGAGAATGGCGTTATAATTATATCCTCGACGAAATCGATATCTTCTCCTCCTTCCGCCATTGTGGGTTCAAAAAACAGCTTAGTAGAGTTTCCTAGATCTGCATAGACCTGCCCATAGGACCTGCCTCTCAATATTGGTAATCCAATCAAAAGACGTGGACGCCCTACGCCTGCTAGCTGGCTCCTGTGTAACACTGGAGCCAGCCAGCAGGCGTACAATAGCCACTCTAAAGCTGATTGGTTGACACAAAATTTTAATTTCCATTCACTTTGCTACAAGCGCCGCACTGTTGATTCTGAAGGCCTGAGAGCAGATTTTAGACCCCTGGCAACACATGATGGCTGAATATGATTGGATAAAAGATCTAACATAAAGACCAGCCCTCCAAATCTCAACCGGGGCTGGAAGCAGTGCAACCAAGAGGAAAGCTATGAAATGAAGAGTATAACTCTTACTCTAGGGAATAATTTAATACATATTTGTGGGAAAATATATTTAAAAAAAATTATATTCTGATGATGTTTAGCCAGCAGAGAAGGCCTTGCAGGCCCTGATGGCCCACCACTGCTGGATTCACATGTTTGTTTTCTGAAATAATTATTGTGTTTGATTCAGCCTAATGTGCATCGATTGTTATTTTACACACACATTTTTGGGACAATATCACTTAACAATGTCTGCATTATATGTGATTGATTGATCCGAAGGGCCATGTTTACACGTCATTGATGTTCCCTGTCACCCCTCCTTCAACGTCCATCCACACTGGCAGGATGTCTTCTTAGGACGATCAAAGATCCTTTCACCAGGGCCTGGTCGTGCCACTGGTATGAAGCATCACATGAGATGGCATCTTCTCCCCTCCAGATAGAATCAGTTGACACAAGCAACGTTAGGACATTCTGGCAGAGTTGGCTGTAGCTCCTGATGGCTGTCTTTTAATTAAGAGGGAGGTGGTATGAGAATGTGGCTTAGACAATGCATACGCTGTGTGTGGCTTGGTTCCCAGGGAGCACTGTAGGCCTACTTAGACCAATGGGATGAGGGACACCTGCTTACTCTAGAGATGCACAGTGTGTGAAATATGTACCTAAAGCACATTATATTTTAGCATTCTCTCTGATGCCTCAAAAGCATGTGTTAGGGTTCGTTCCTTTCGTCCTTGTCAATCATTATTGGCTCATTGGTGAAATTAGCATTATGACAATATTTTTAATTCAATCATTCAAAAACCTTTATTAATGCAATTACAGACAGACGTTGACAATCAGGAACATAGTACGCATGTTTCCGAGTAAGTTCTGCATCAAACAAAAAGTCTAAAGTTGTTTTGTTACACCCTCAGTCTAGCCTGGTGATGTCACTACCTACGTCATGACCTTTTTACTCCTGAGACCAAAACCCTGCCTACCAAGCTATATAAACAATGGCTTTTAGTGTTATCTAAAAATTAGCAGTAAACGTCCACTCTCCAAAGTTGATTTCTTGTGGAATGTTTGACTAGTCTTATCTCCTCCATTCCCCTGCAGAGCTCCTATTCCACAGTCACACATTCTCAGAGTGGCCTTTTTATAAGAAAGAGAGAACTAAAAAACAATTGTGGAATACTAAACCTCTACAATGAATTTGTATTGTTAATCTGTAGTCTAGGACCCTATAAATGTAAGGAGGGAGGGATCTTATAACCCCTCCCCTTCTATTAATACAACATAAGAATAATCAATTATTCTAATACATCAAACATTTTGGTACAACCCTTTTCATGACCCCTAGGTGAACCCGACACATGTGACTGATGATGGTAATGTGCACTGCAAAGGGGGAATTTGTTGCTCAGACATCCCTTTTTCTATGAATACAGAATTACCAACTCAATAAGCAGTAATGACCCAATGTTGCCACAATTGAGGGATTTACGTCCTGTACAGGTCCGTAACGATGCACCTATTTGATTGTATTTTAATCAAAGCTCAAGATCACAGTCTTGGCATCGTAAAGGACCATAACTGTATTACCATTATTGCTCTTTGTTTTTGTTGTCAATTGTCTGTCAGTGTTGTYTTATCTGTTGTTGTTAATGGATGCTGTGTGGGTTGTCTGCCACCAAGTGGCATGTTTTGTTATGTCCTGCAGATTTGTTTTTTAAACTCCAATAGAATATATGAAAGAGACAAACTCAATAAGCAGTAATGATCCAATGTGGCCACAATTTAGGGATTGTCAGTTATGATCATGTGTTGCCTTTAACATAAGACAACCTCGGTATTTGTAGGACCTGCATTTCATTAGACTTCTTCAGGCACCACAAGCAGCAGATGCAGGCTTTCAGCATACAGCGAACACAGGCATTTTCCTACAAACAGTGAAGACATTCTGCATTTCCTCCTTTCACCCATTGTCTGGCTTGACTTGATAAACTGGTAGTTGGTATAAGTCAAAGTGAGTATGTTTAAAGGCACAATCTGGGACATTTCTTGCTTCATAATTAAATGTCAAATCTGCCAAGACAGCCACTACTTTTTCATTCCAATGTGGAATTAGAATTCTGTTGTTGTTGATGCCTAAAAACCTTCCATAAACCTGCAGTAGGTCCTTGTTTCACATTTCTGATTCACACCTCTTCTACCTAGATCAGTAAAACAATTATAACACTCTTGTTTAAACTGTCAACCATGTTTGTATTGAGAAGGTAAAACAATGTTTCAGAGATGTGAAGGGTTAACTCTGCTACAGAGCAGCACTGGGTGGGGAGGAGCATGTCAACGTCACTTTGCTGAAGTGAAACTAAAGTTGCTTGACGTGCTGTATGTTGCACACATGAGTAAACTCTCCAAAACACTTCAGACATCTCTCTTAAACCGCTACACAGTCTCCTGTGGTTTTTATACTGTGGTTTTGTAAACCACAGTATATACTAGAGAAAAATCAGAGAACACGCGTACACTATTTTACACAGACACCGGTGAGTAGAGATTTACAAGGATCGGTGAATAAATATTACCTTGTATATTTATTTTAGGGTAATCTCCAGTACCTATGTTTAACTATATTTAGTACATTAACTGTACTACATACAGGATAAATGTGTCAAACAACTGTAATCAAGATTGGATCATTTCCCTTAATGCCGTGTTGTCAATGGCACTGAAACTATCGAGACCTGACTCATTCCAGGAAATGGAATAGGCTCATTTGAAAAAACATATATATTGTATTAATGACTGATTATAATCTAGAGCTGGAGTCTATTATTCTTTTGATCTGTAGGTTTGCTGCAATTTGCTAAATAAAACTGTTGAACTTTAACTATGCTTTACAGTTTCGACTTTGCTCTCTCTCTCTCTCTCTCTCTCTCTCTCTCTCTCTCTAGATATGTCTTCCTCCAGCATTTTACTTTCTGAAGAGCAGTTCCTGTGCTCTATCTGTCTGGATGTGTTCACTGAGCCAGTCACCACTTCATGTGGACACAACTTCTGCATGGCCTGTGTCACAAAGTACTGGGATAGCAAGGACCTGTGTCAATGTCCACTGTGTAAGGAGAAGTTGTACAGACAACCTGAGCTTCGTGTCAACACAATGTTAAGAGAGGTTGTAGAGAATTTTAAAAAGATGAGAGACAGAAGTAAAGATGAGTCCCCTCCCAAACTCGGAAAAGTGCCTTGTGACGTCTGCACTGGGACGAAGCTCAGTGCCATGAAGTCCTGCCTGCTCTGTCTAACCTCTTACTGTGAGACTCACCTGGAGCCTCATCACATAGCCCCAGCCTTAAAGAGACACAAGCTGATCAACCCTGTGGAGAACCTGGAAGACAGGATCTGTAAAAGACATGACAGACTCCTGGAGCTGTTCTGTAGGACTGACCAGACATGTGTGTGTCAGATCTGCACTGAGGCAGACCACAAGACTCATGACACTGTCCCTATAGAGGAAGAGTGTGGAGAGAGGAAGGCTCACTTGGAGAAAACTGAGGCAGAAGTGCAGCAGATTATCCAGGAGCGACTGAAGAAGGCTAAAGAGATCAAACTCTTAGTAGATTTCAGCAAGAGAGATGCAGAGAGAGAGAAAGCAGACAGCTTACAGGTCTTCACTGCTCTGGTGCGCTCCATTAAGAAAAGCCAGGCTGAGCTGATTGAGGTGATTGAGGAGAAGCAGAAAGCAGTAGAGAGGCAGGCTGAAGGGTTCATTAAAGATCTGGAGCAGGAAATCACTGAGCTAAAGAGGAGAAGCACTGATCTGAAGCAGCTCTCACACACTGAGGACCACCTCCAACTTCTCCAGAGCTTCCCATTACTAGTGTTTACCCCTCCACCCACCAAGAACATGTCTGAGATCAGTGTTCACAGTGATCTGTGTGTGGGGACTGTGAGGAAAGCTGTGTCTCACCTGGAGAAGATACTGAGTAAAGAGATGGAGAAGCTGCCTGAAGTCAAACTGAAGAGGATTCAGCAGTATGCAGTGGATGTGACTCTGGACCCTGATACAGCACATCCCAAACTCATCCTGTCTGAGGATGGAAAACAAGTAAGACGTGGAGACATAACACAGAATCTCCCTGACAATCCAAAAAGGTTTAATAAGTATTTAATTGTCCTTGGACAGGATGGCTTCTCCTCAGGGAGATTTTACTATGAGGTGACGGTTAACGGTAAGACTAGGTGGACTTTAGGAGTGGCCAGAGAGTCCATAGACAGGAAGGGGTCTGTATCACCTAGCCCTGAATATGGACTCTGGACTGTGGTCTTAATGGATGGGAATCAATACACAGCCTGTGCCTCCCCCCAAGTCATCCTGTCCCTAAGAGAGAAGCCTAAGAAGGTGGGGGTGTTTGTGGACTATGAGGAGGGTCAGGTCTCCTTTTACAATGTGGAGGCCAGGTCTCATATCTACTCTTTCACTGGCTGCACCTTTAAAGATATAATCTTTCCCTTCTTCATCCCCAGTAATAATGATGATGGAAAAAACTCAGCTCCTCTCATCATCTCTCCTGTCAATCACACAGGCTGATTAAACAATGGAGAGAGAATCTTTTTTTCGGGTTATTGCCCTAAATTGTCATTTGTGTTGAAATATTTGAGCTTGTAATGTACCATAATGCATCTTTGAAAATTTGCTAAGATATACTTAATGAATACAACACAGCTTTTGTGTCACCCTGTCTCAAAAACAAATGGTTTTCACCGCTTGGAACAATTGGAAATTAAGCTTTTCCTCCTGACTGTGGATGTAGTTGAATGTGAGAAAGAACTTGCTTTTGAGCTGTTTTTCGGTTTGCGACAGTGAATGTAATAAAGGACGTACTTTTCCTTTGAGCGGGTTGTGGATGTAGGTGAGGATGAGACCAGGGATTTCCACCAGGGTGATGATGAATGAGTCTTTGGCCACGTTGCCCAGGTTTTAGGCGGACAGTTGCGTCATAGAGGATAGGACGGGGTCAGGGCCAGCTGAGATGTATTCCTGATGTCCAMCACAGRGWACAGGAAAAGAGGAGTTTGAAATAGTATAAGTGGTACACTACAGACCTGGGTTCAAATAGTATTTGTTTTCTTTCAAATACTTTTGCCGTTTGATTGAGCCGGTATGGCGTGCCAGATGGGCAGGGTCTGTACTTTAGGGACTATTCCATTGGTTCAACCGCATCAGGCGAGATCAATGAAGTCCACTGCATAAAAATGTTATACATCATATTCTGTGTTGAACTCTGCTTTCATTTATGAATAAATATACACTTCTAGGCAATTCCTTTTTCTACAGAGTATTACAAACTCAAGCCATCATTTTGGGATTGTCAGTTATGATCATCCATTGCCTTTGACATAAGAGAAACTAAGCATTTGTAGGCCCTGCATTTAATATGTTCAACTACTATAAAAACTTCCTCATCAGAGTAAATGCCTCTTTCATATTTGATCCACTGTAGTAAGGAGTAAAATGATCCTGTTAACAGGCGAGGGAGAACGAACACCTTTTCACAAATCACTAACTTTCAAAAATGTCCATGTAAGAACTTTTCTGTTATGCTAGTCAGTTGTRTTTCTCAAAATTGTATTAGATATACAAATGCAAGACAAGAAGTGACCATGATCATCATTACCACAATCYCAAAAGTCATTTGAGATACAAAACACTTGTAGTGTATCATAGTGGTGGTTACRAAATAACAGTGGTGACATGGAATGCATTTGAATATTCTCTCACAATAATTTGACCCAGAATAGGCTTAACTAAAAAACAAACTCTACAGCCTATAAAATTGCACCAAACTACACWAACAATATTCTTGACAGATGTACTTATGTCACATAATATATTTGTTACTAAAAAAACTAAGTGTGCCATAAATTAATAAACAGGTTATCAAAAAATATTGTTGTCTCTGGGACTGGAGTGATATGTTAAACCTATTACACATGGATTCAAGAAGACTTCTGGGATGCCTTTGGTTTCTGTCTGCAGGTTTGGTTTTCAAGCAAAAGTCCCTCCTGCATGAGTCTACAACAATAAACAAATGGAGTGTTAAACTTTACTATTGTCTTCATCAGCATCATCATTTTGTGTGTATGACTCTAGATTATGGAGGTAAATTAATGTATTCTCTGTTGGAAAAGTTTGGTTAACTCACCATGGACTTCATCTCAGCACAGACTCCATCTGCATYGGACCGATCCCGTCCCGCCATATTCTTACTGTTCTCTACAAACTCCTAAAGAGAGAGAGCGTGTTGGGTGATGAGATAACAAGGTGAGCTCTGTTTAAAATGTGCAGAAACCGCTATTCGCCATATATAAATGGATTGGTACTCTGCAAAACACCAGTCTCAACTTCAACAGTGAAGAGGCGACTCCGGGATGCTGGCCTTCTAGGCAGAGTTGCAAAGAAAAAGCCATATCTCAGACTGGCCAATAAATTTTTTTTTTAAATGAAGATGGTTAAAATATCACAGACACTGGACAGAGGAACTCTGCCTAGAAGGCCAGCATCTCGGGGTCGCCTCTGCCAGTTGAGGACTTGTGAAGTGTCTGTTTCTCAAACTAGACACTCTAAAGTACTTGTCCTCTTGCTCAGTTGTGCACCGGGGCCTCCAACTCCTCTTTCTATTCTGGTTAGAGCCAGTTTGCTCTGTTCTGTGAAGGGAGTAGTACACAGTGTTACACGAGATCTTCAGTTTTTTGGCAATTTCTCGCATGGAATAGCCTTCATTTCTCAGAACAAGAACAGACTGACGAGTTTCAGAAGAAAGGTCTTTGTTTCTGGCCATTTTAAGCCTGTAATCGAACCCACAAATGCTGATGCTCCAGATACTCAACTAGTCTAAAGAAGGCCAGTTTTATTGCTTCTTTAATCAGGATAACAGTTTTCAGCTGTGCTAACATAATTGCGAAAGAGTTTTCTAATGATCAATTAGCCTTTTAAAATGATAAACTTGGATTAGCTAACACAACGTGCCATTGGAACACAAGAGTGATGGTTGCTGATAATGGGCCTCTATAAGCCTATGTAGATATTCCATGAAAAAAATCTGCCTTTTCCATCTACAATAGTCATTTACAACATTAACAATGTCTACACTGTATTTCTGATCAAGTTGAAGTTATTTTAATGGACAAAAATGTGCTTTTCTTTCAAAAACAAGGACATTTCTAAGTGACCTCAAACTTTTGAACAGTAGTGTATATAAGGCTGCGTCACGATTTTTCCACCCTTCCCAAAGTGAGCACAACATTAATTTAACAATGGTGGAAACTCCCTCTAGAAAATGATTACACCAATCCATTGCTTTTAAGTACATGACAGGTGGAGAATCGGTACGCACCTATAGCCTCCCATGCAGCCTCGCCTCCCCAAGGGACTTGTCCATGTAGAACTCTCGGCCGGGGCTACTGTCGTCGTGCTTTGTGTCCACGGCTAAGCAGAGGAAGAGCATGTCAACCACAATCTCAAAGATGGACAGGAAGCAGTGGGCCACCAGCCAGGAGAACAGGCAGACGAAGAGCAGGGGCAGCACCCACACCATGTAGTCCCGCTGGTAGTTGAGTGCCAACACACCAGCGAACGCCGTGCAGGAGACGGTCAGTACCTGGACACACACATACGAAGGAAAAGATGGAGAGAAAGGGAGGTGGGAAAGGGATAAAAGAGAGAGAAAGTGACAAAGATAGAGAAAAAGAGAGAGACAGTGATAGATTGAATAGTAATATTATGCTTGTAAAATAAACACAAATGACGAACTGACAATAAACAATTACAAAATGGCGCAGTGTCATGGAAATTACCACCAGGGACTCAAATTCAAACTTAAATGAATCATTCTTTATTATCAGCAAGGTGTAGAGGTTCCAACAAACTCTCATGTCAGGTCCGTTTTGGAGAAACTGATAGCATCACCTGTACGCCAAGGCGGAGAAGTGCCTTTTCTTCCATCAGGCGGACTCGTTTCTGGGCTATCGGATATCCACCGCGGGAGTGGAGATAGTCAGTGCAGTACAGTCGTGGCCTGTTCCATCCAACATAAAGGCGGTGCAGCGCGTCCTAGGTTTTGCCAACTGTTTCAGGCACTTCATTAGGGGTTTCAGCACAGTGGTGGCCCCTCTCACCTCCCTCCTGAAGAGAGGTCCTCGACAGCTTCGCTGGACTGAGGAGGCCTTTGAAGCCTTCCGTGCGCTCAAGGAACGTTTTACGAACGCACCTGTTCTGGCTTGTCCTGACCCGTCTCTGCCCTTCATCGTAGACGTAGATGCCTCTGAGGTTGGAGTAGGGGCTGTTCTCTCCCAACGCACTTGATCGCCACCTAAACTCCATCCATGCGCCTTCTACTTACGGAAGCTGTCTCCCACGGAGCAGAATTACGACGTGGTAGATTGTGAGTTGCTGGCGGTCAAGAAGGCGCTGAAAACATGGCGGCACTGGCTGGATTCATTCCTGGTTTGGACGGACCACCAGAACCTAGATATTCGAGCAGCGAAGAGGCTGAACCTGCGTCAGGCCAGGTAGGGCCCTATTCTTCACCAGGTTTGACTTTACCCTTTCCTACCGGCCGGGATCTAAGAACGTCATGGCCGATGCGTTGTCTCGGGTGCATGGCACTAAGGTTTGGAGGGAGAAAGTGACACCCATTATTCCCCTGTCCCGCATTGTGGCTCCTGTCGTGTTTTTATGTGGACATGGACAGCCCTGCGACAGGAGCCCTCAACTGCCCACTGTCCCGAGGGGCGTACCTGTGTGCCCTCTGATGTGCGAGACCGTCTCTTCGCCTGGGCACACACAGCATCTGTGTCGGGGCACCCAGGTATAGCCGTACTATCGTCTGTCTCTCCACCAAGTACTGGTGGCCCTCCTTGGCCCAGGATGTCCGGGTTTATGTCTCTTCCTGCTCCACCTGCGCACAGAGCAAGACATCTAGACACCTCCCTTATGGTAAACTCCACCCACTGCCGGTTCCACAACGACCCTGGTCCCATCGCTCCTTGGACTTTGTCACAGACCTTCCCCCCTCAGAGAGGTACACCACCATCCTGGTTGTTGTGGACCGGTTTTCCAAAGCCTGTCGTTTTATTCCTCTGCCTGGTCTCCCTATGGTCATGCACGGCGGAGGCTCTCTTCTCTCACGTCTTCCGGCAATATGGGATCCCGGAGTACATCATGTCTGACTGTGGTTCTCAGTTCACTTCCCGTGTCAGGAAGGCCTTCATGGAACGACTGGGGGTCACAGCCTCACCTCCGGAAACCGTCCCCAATCAAATGGACAGGTGGAAAGGGTAAATCAGGAACTTGGTAGGTACCTTCGTAGTTACTGTCAGGACCAGCCAGGGGAGTGGGCTGCGTTTCTGCCTTGGGCAGAATACGCACATAAATTCCCTCCGTCGCTCTTCCTCTAACCTCACACCCTTTCAGTATGTTCTAGGCTATCAGCCGGCCCTGACACCGGAGTCAGATCGAGGCTCCTGCAGAGGACGATTGGTTCCGGCGCTGAGGAATTATGGAACACAGCGCACACACGTCTTCAGCGCGTCATCCTCCGGTAGAAGGTCTTTCACCCCGGTGACAGGATCTAGCTTCCTACGAAGGACCTGCCCCTCTGCCTGCCCTGCCGGAAGCTGAGCCCACATTTTGTGAGGCCGTTCAAAGTCCTGAGGAGAGTCAATGAGGTGACGTACAGATTACATCTCCACGTCAATTACCGTATCTCACCCTCATTTCATGTATCTCTCCTCAGGTCGGTGGCATCTGGTCCCTTGGCTAGTGCTGGACCCCACAATGCACCTACCCCTCCCTTGGACGCCAAGGAGGCCCCTGCGTACTCCATCCGCAGGCTGTTGGACTCATGGCATCGTGGGGGGTCACTCCAGTACCTGGTTTACTGGGAAGGGTACGGTCCCGAAGAGCGCCGATGGGTTCCGGCGTGGGACGTCCTGGACCGTTCTCTCATTCGGGACTTCCACAGGCGTCGTCCCGCCGACCCACACTGTGTCTCCGGGGTGGGGGGGTACTGTCACACCAGCCTTTGTTTTGGCTCCCCCTCCTGTTTAGCTCAGGCGTTCTGCGTTGCCGGCATTCTAGCTGCTGCCAAACCTGCTGCTGGCAAACGCCCTTCACTCATCAACCACGGACTTGTCTCGTCATCATTACACACACCTGGTTCTAATCCCCACTCTATCACTGTATACAGTCATGGCCAAAAGTTTTGAGAATGACACAAATATTAATTTCCACAAAGTTTGCTGCTTCAGTGTCTTTAGATATTTTTGTCAGATGTTACTATGGAATACTGAAGTATAATTACAAGCATTTCATAAGTGTCAAAGTCTTTTATTGACAATTACATGAAGTTGATGCAAAGAGTCAATATTTGCAGTGTTGACCCTTCTTTTTCAAGACCTCTGCAATCCGCCCTGGCATGCTGTCAATTAACTTCTGGGCCACATCCTGACTGATGGTTGCCCATTCTTGCATAATCAATGCTTGGAGTTATCAGAATTTCGGGGGTTTTGTTTGTCCACCCGCCTATGGGGATTGACCACAAGTTCTCAATTGGATTAAGGTCTGGGGAGTTACCTGGCCATGGACCCAAAATATCGATGTTTTGTTCCCCGAGCCACTTAGTTATCACTTTGCCTTATGGCAAGGTGCTCCATCATGCTGGCAAGGCATTGTTCATCACCAAACTGTTCCTGGATGGTTGGGAAAGTTGCTCTCGGAGATGTTTGGTACCATTTTTATTCATGGCTGTGTTCTCAGGCAAAATTGTGAGTGAGCCCACTCCCTTGGCTGAGAAAGAAACCCCACACATGAATGGTCTCAGGATGCTTTACTGTTGGCATGACACAGGACTGATGGTAGCGCTCACCTTGTCTTCTCCGGACAAGCTTTTTTCCGGATGCCCCAAACAATCGGAAAGGGGATTCATCAGAGAAAATGACTTTACCCCAGTCCTCAGCAGTCCAATCCCTGTATCTTTTGCAGAATATCAGTCTGTCCCTGATGTTTTTCCTGGAGAGAAGTGGCTTCTTTGCTGCCCTTCTTGACACCAGGCCATCCTCCAAAAGTCTCCCCCTCACTGTGCGTGCAGATGCACTCACACCTGCCTGCTGCCATTCCTGAGCAAGCTCTGTACTGGTGGTGCCCCGATCCCGCAGCTGAATCAACTTTAGGAGACTGTCCTGGTGCTTGCTGGACTTTCTTGGGTGCCCTGAAGCCTTCTTCACAACATTTGAACCTCTCTCCTTGAAGTTCTTGATGATCCGATAAATGGTTGATTTAGTGCAATCTTACTGGCAGCAATATCCTTGCTGTGAAGCCCTTTTTGTGCAAAGCAATGATGACGGCGTGTTTCCTTGCAGGTAACCTTGTTGACAGAGGAAGAAAATTATTCCAAGCCCACCTCCTTTTGAAGCTTCCAGTCTGTTATTCGAACTCAATCAGCATGACAGTGGAGTGATCTCCAGCCTTGTCCTCGTCAACATCTCACACCTGTGTTAACGAGAGAACACTGACATGATGTCAGCTGGTCCTTTGTGCAGGGCTGATGCAGTGGAATATGTTTTGGGGATTCAGTTAATTTGCATAGCAAAGAGGAATTTGCAATTAATTGCAATTCATCTGATCAGTCTTCATAACATTCTGGAGTATATGTAAATTGCCATCATACAAACTGACGCAGCAGACTTTGTGAAAATGTATATTTGCGACATAACTCAGAAGTGTTCCTTATAAGCAGACAATCATCTTTTTAATTCTCTAACCCTGTGGAGTCTATACCCTATCTCTTGGACATGCTATAAGGTTTGTGGACTATTCTCTGATTCTAAGTTAAACCTAACAAAGAGTGTGCTCTCCGATTAATCAGTTAGCAGAAGGAATTGGGTTATAACCAAATTCCCATTTAAGGTGGAGCATCAGGTCTTTACTAATTTGTGGATAAAGGTCACGCTCTTTTAAGGCTCTGTTTAAACATAACTTCAGTACACTCCTGGAGCGCACTAAGCAGGTTCCCATTTCATTAGCAGGTACCATTTTTCTGTTAAGATGACTGTACTACCTAGGTTTTTGTACTTATTCCAAATGATCCCATTTTGCCAAAGTCGATGTTCAAACAACTGGACAACTACATTTCCAACTTCACTTGGAATAAGTCAAATCCACGAATGATAAGGTTATGTAGAGAACCTAAGCCGGCGGGCTGGCTTCATTTTTTACACTACTACTGGTCAGAAAATATATCTAAATGTGTTTATTGGGTTTCTACATTTGAAAACAAGGATGGTCCAACTTGGGCCATCATGGAGTTTAAAGCCAAGCCTTCCAACTTCTCCTGTCTCGCTCCTGTTTCCCACTGCCCATGAACCTTGGCAGCCATGTTTTGAAACCCATTGTCAAGAACTCTCTTAAAATCTGGTCCCAATTCCGAAATCACTTTAGACAAGCAAGCGGCTTCTCTCCATTAACATCTAATCATCTCTTCCCAGCATCACAGATTGACACAGGCTTTCCAGTTCTGGCATAGGAACGGTCTGGTGGTTTTCTGTGACCTATTTGTTGATAAACACATTTGTCTCATACGATATGCACATTTGTGGCCTGCTGGAGGTCATTTTGCAGGGCTCTGCAGTGCATCTCCTTGCACAAAGGCGAGTAGTGGTCCTGCTGCTGGGTTGTTGCCTCCTACGCCTCCTCCACGTCTCCTGATGTACTGGCCTGTCTCCTGGTAGCGCCTCATGCTCTGGACACTACGCTGACAGACACAGCAAACCTTCTTGCCACAGCTCGCATTGATGTGCCATCCTGGATGAGCTGCACTACCTGAGCCACTTGTGTGGGTTGTAGACTCCGTCTCATGCTACCACTAGAGTGAAAGCAAAGCCAGCATTCAAAAGTGACCAAACATCAGCCAGGAAGCATAGGAACTGAGAAGTGGTTTGTGGTCACCACCTGCAGAACCATCCTTTATTGGTGGGTGTCTTGCTAATTGCCTATAATTTCCACCTTTTGTCTATTCCATTTGCACAACAGCATGTGAAATTTATTGTCAATCAGTGTTGCTTCCTAAGTGGACAGTTTAATTTCACAGAAGTGTGATTGACTTGAGTTACATTGTGTTGTTTAAGTGTTCCCTTTATTTTTTGAGCAGTGTATATATTATAATGTATTGCAAATGAAAATACAGAAATATTACATTTACATAAGTATTCACATCCCGTAGTCAATAGATGCTAGGCAGCGATTACAACAGAGTCTTTCTGGGTAAGTCTCCGTTATTCTTTTACAATTCTTCAAGCTCTGTTAAGTTGGTTTTGATCATTGCTAGACAGCCATTTTCAAGTCTTGCCATAGATTTTCAAACTGATTTAAGAAACATTCAATGTCATCTTGGTAAGCAACTCCATTGTGTATATGGCCTTGTGTTTTAGCTTATTGTCCTGCTGAAAGATGAATTTGTCCCACTTGTCTGTTGGAAAGCAGACTGAACCAGGAGGTTTTCCTCTAGGATTTTGCCTGTGCTTAGCTCTATTCATTTTCTTTTTATCCTAAACAACTCCCTAGTCCTTGCCTATGACAAGCATACCCATAACATGATGCCGCCACCTCCATGCTTGAAAATATGAAGAGTGGTATTGGAAAACCTCCCTGGTCTTTGTGGTTGAATCTGTTTGAAATTCACTGCTCGACTGAGGGACTTTACAGATAATTGTATATGTGGGGTACAAAGATGAGGTAGTCATTTAACAATCCTGTTAAACACTATTATTGCACGCAGAGTGAGTCCATGCAACTTATTATGTGACTTGTTAAGCACATTTTTACTCCTGAATAAAGGGTTTGAATACTTATTGACTCAAGACATCTCAGCTTTTCATTTTTTATTAACTTGTACAAATTTTAAAAAATATAAATCAACTTTGACATTATGGGGTATTGTGTGTAGGCCAGCGACAAAATGTCCTCACCTACAGTAAATTTAATAAATTTTAAAATCAGGCTATAGCAACAAAATGTGGAAAAAGTCAAGGGGTGTGAATAGTTTCCGAAGGCAGTGTAAATGTAGGTGAGGATGAGGCGAGGGATCTCCACCAGGGGGATCCCTACCACGGTGCCCAGGTGGTAGCGGGCCAGACGCAGCATAGACGACAGGATGGGGGTCATGGGCATCTGGGATTTATTGCTGATGTCCACCAGAGGGTAGATGAAAAGAAGAGATAGGAATAGTCAATTTCATGCAGGACAGAGCTGGTTTCAAATAGTTAGTATTTTAATATAATATATAGTATTTTCTTTCAAATATTTTGAGTGATTGAGCCTGTATGGCATGCCAGATTGGTGGCGTTGGCACTTTTGGGACTATTCCATTTCTTCCTTGACATCAGGTGAGCTCAATCAAGTGCAGCTAATACATTTGACAGAAAAACAAACACTTTGAACCCTGGTCTGATAGGAAGCTATTTCCAAGTTAACACAGCACAATAACATCACAATTAGAATTCCATTAACTATATTGTTGGGTATACAGTACCAGTCAAAAGTTTGGACACACCTACTCATTCCAGGGTTTTTCTTTATTTTTACTATTTTCTACATTGTAGAATAATAGTGAAGACATCAAAACTATGAAATCACACATATGGAATCATGTAGTAACCAAAAAAGTGTTATATCAAAATAGATTATATATTCTAGATTCTTCTTTTCCTTGATGACAGCTTTGCACACTCTTGGTGTACAGTATTGCTTCCGTCCCTCTCCTCGCCCCTACCTGGGCTCGAACCAGGGACCCTCTGCACACATAGACAACTGCCTCCCACAAAGCATCATTACCCATCGCTCCACAAAAGCCACGGCCCTTACAGAGCAAGGGGAACAACTACTTCAAGGTCTCAGAGTGAGTGACGTCACCGATTGAAACGCTATTAGCGCGCACCCCGCTAGCTAGCTAGCCATTTCACATTGGTTACACTCACCCCCCTTTTGACCTCCTCCTTTTCCGCCGCAACCAGTGATCCAGGTCAACAGCATAAATGTAACAGTGTAGCTTCTGGCCCTCTCCTCGCCCCTACCTGGGCTCGAACCAGGGACCCTCTGCACACATCGACAACTGCCTCCCGCAAAGCATCGTTACCCATCGCTCCACAAAAGCCGCGGCCCTCACTGTATCTAGGCCCAGACTTCGGACAATTTTTCTTCCTGTAACCTGACTCAAAGCATGACAAACACAGACCCTCCCTTCTACATTGTGCAAGTGTAGAGTGGTTTGAACCATTACACACCATGCAATATTTCCTGTAAGAGTACCCTTGGTTAGGTGGGTGCTGCGGTCTTACTGTTGTCTGAGTGTTCTGCGTTAGCACACGATCAAGTAGGCTTATCAAGGATTGCATGCAGTTTCCCACAGTTTGATTAGAGGGTGTGACAATTACCTCACTCTGGTTAGGAGACAATGGACAAGATGTCACTTCATCTTCAAGTACAGGCGTCTAGACATGTGTGACCACCTGTCTCGCAGCAGCAGGGTGCTTTGACCTGGTCAGCATTTGGGCTTTCAATTCAGACTGATACCTTTCCAGACGTTCTTTTATCTCAGCTGCTGTCCACCAATCAGCTGTTTTGAACTTTAAAACCACAGAAAGAGAAGGATCTGGGCAGTTTTTCACAAACATCATCGTTACCTCTCGGCTGGAGTCCTCGATGCTCCGACCCTGCCTCCTCAAACACTCGTCGGCCACATCTACTGCCTTGTTCTAACGGATCCAGTACTCCATGGCATTATCTCATAGCACTGGCAAAGTGTTATAAAGATCGGCAAGAGGCATGGATGAATGTGTCAACTCACTGAAATGCTGTTTCAGTATATCTATTATCACTTTGGGGTTCTCGTGAGGTTTCAGAGATGTATTGCTGCAGAGTATTATCTTGATGTCTCTACCTCTCCCCAGAAGCTTGGACATGATCTCCTGTGACTGTTCTATGACCGGCACGCCCCTCTTTCTCAGGTAATCGTCCAAGAGCTCCTCCCATTCAAGTACTGAGTACTTGTCAGACCCCTCCCCTCTGAAACATGGAGGTTCTCTCACGTCAGACTGCATGACCAACTTCATACCAGATAAATGAAGGGAGGGTGTGTCAGTGAATGTCTGTCCTGCACTGGAGCTCTGAGCATGTGCGTCGCTATCCTCCTTCCTCTCACCTTCCTTCCTAATTTGAGMTGATATAGACTGTCCTATCTGATGGGCGAGTTGTGTGATAAGATTTCCCAAGTCAGGACTGGCCACCTCTGAACTATCTGAGGGGGTGTCACTAGGAATAATTACAGGAGCTGAGGGTGTGTCGTTAGGCACCCGAGTAGAGCAAAACTTTGGTGAATCTACAACATATATAGTTCTAGCTGGGGTCTGAGGTAACTCCCTGAAAAACCTCCCTCTCCGAAGACCCAGTTCAAGCTCATCACTTAAAACATGGTCTCCTTTTCCAACAATATAAGTCATATTCACTATCAATATACACAAATAAAATGAAATATATGTATCAACAACTTTGAATCAGTTAATCTAAGAGATATACCTTACAAAACAAAAGTTTATTTTTTCTTGTGTAAGAGATTTCACTCCCAACCTATTTATAGCATAGCAACTCCCGGCGACGAAGCTGGTGTTGATCAACGGCGGTTCACTATGATCCACGTTACGGCACCAATGTAACAGTATTGCTTCCGGCCCTCTCCTCGCCCCTACCTGGGCTCGAACCAGGGACTCTTTGCACACATAGACAACTGCCTCCCACGAAGCATCGTTACCTATCGCTCCACAAAAGCCACGGCCCTTGCAGAGCAAGGGAAACAACTACTTCAAGGTCTCAGAGCGAGTGACATCACAGATTGAAACCCTATTAGTGCACACCCCGCTAACAAGCTAGCCATTTAACATCGGTTACATTGGCATTCTCTCAACCAGCTTCATGGGGTAGTCACCTGGAATGCGTTTCAATTAACAGGTGTGCCTTGTTAAAAAAAGTTACATATGTGGAATGTCTTTCCTTCTTAATGTTTTTGAGTTAATCAGTTGTGACAAGGTAGGGGTGGTATACAGAAGATAGCCCTTTTTGGTTAAAGACCAAGTCCATATTATGGCAAGAAAAGCTCAAATAAGCAAAGAGAAACGACAGTCCATCATTACTTTAAAACATGAAGGTCAGCTAATACAACATTTTTCAAGAACTTCAGTTTCTTCAAGTGCAGTCGCAAAAAACAATCAAGTACTATGATGAAACTGGCTCTCGTGAGGACGGCCACAGGAAAGGAAGACCCAGAGTTACCTCTGCTGCAGAGGTTAGTTCATTAGAGTTAACAGCCTCAGAAATTGCAGCCCAAATAAATGCTTCACAGAGCTCAAGTAACACACACATCTCAACATCAACTGTTCAGAGGAGACTTCGTGAATCAGGCCTTGATGGTTGAATTGCTGCAAAGAAACCACTACTAAAGGACACCAATAACAAGAAGAGACTTGCTTGGGCCAAGAAACACAAGCAATGGACATTAGACCGGTGGAAATCTGTTATTTTTGGTTCCAACCGCCGTGTCTTTGTGAGACGCAGAGTAGGTGAACGGATGATCTCTGCATGTGTGGTTCCCACCATGAAGCATGGAGGTGGTGGTGTGATGGTACTTTGCTGGTGACACTCAGTGATTTATTTAGAATTCAAGGCATACTGAACCAGCATGGCTACCACAGCATTCTGCAGTGATACACCATCCCATCTGGTTTGCACCATCATTTGTTTTTAAACAGGACAATGACCCAACCCACCTGCAAGCTGTGTAAGGGCTATTTGACCAAGAAGGAGAGTTATGGAGTGCTGCATCAGATGACCTAGCCTCCACAATCACCCGACCTCAACCCAATTGAGATGGTTAGGGATGAGTTGGCCCGCAGAGTGAAGGAAAAGCAGCCAACAAGTGCTCATCATACGTGGGAACTCGTTCAAGACTGTTGGAAAAGCATTCCAGGTGAAGCTGGTTGAGAATATCCCAAGAGTGTGCAAAGCTCTCATCAAGGCAAAGGGTTGCCATTTTGAAGAATATAAAATCTATTTTGATTTGCTTAATACTTTTTTGGTTACTATACGAGTTCAAACAGGTAGTTAATACAGGTAATGAGAGGAGAACAGGAGGGCTTCTTAAAGAAAAACTAACAGGTCTGTAAGAGCCGGAATTCTTACTGGTTGGTAGGTGATCAAATACTTATGTCATGCAATAAAATGCAAATTAATTACTTAAAAATCATACAATGTGATTTTCTGGATTTTTGTTTTAGATTCCATCTCTCACAGTTGAAGTGTACCTATGATAAAAAATTACAGACCTCTACATGCTTTGTAAGTAGGAAAACCTGCAAAATCGGCAGTGTATCAAATACTTGTTCTCCCCACTGTATATGGGTATTTTGTTTGAATGTTTCTCCCTGAGTGGATATCTTAATGACATCCAGACACAAACCCATGTCCCCATTAGAACTGATCCTCTCTTGCCCACAGCTCTCACAATCACAGGTGGACATTTTTTATTTTTGTTGTTTTATTTCTCTGCATAAAAACGTTATCCAGAACATTCTGGGTTAAAACTCTGTTCGCATTCATGAATAGAGATACAGTTATAGGGAATCCCTTTTTCTACGGATACAGTATTACAAACGCAAATCAGGAGCAATGACTCAATATTACCACAACATAGGGATTTTCACTTATGGTAAACATTGGAAGCTGGCTTTTCATTTCTCCAAAATGCTATTTTTAAAAATGTTTTATTCTATTCCATAAAGGAAATCTTTCAACAGGGTCAAAATACATTGAGGGGTGGAGTTTTCCCACTGAGAAAAGTGCCTGTTGATCATCTGTTATGCAAGTTAGTCATCACAATTCTATTAGATGTACCAATGCAGCATTAGAAGAGACCATGATCCTCATTACCACAACCTAAAAAGACATTGATATACAAAAACACTTGTGGTGTACAATATTAGYAGTTWAAAAAAATAACAGTGATGACATGATGCATTTGAATCTCACACAACACTTCCACACACAAGAAGCTAAACTACAAAACACCAACTCTACAGCCTGTACAATAGCACAAAAACTACATGAACAATATTCTTGATGGATGTGTTACAAAAAGATATTGCGCTTAAAAAAAACAACAACCAAAGCTTTCATGTAWAATGTGCCATAAATTAACAAACAGGTTATCAGAAATATTGTAGTCGTGGGACTGGAGTGATATCATGGAAACGTTAGGAATGCCTTTTGGTTTCCGTCTTCTGGTTTGGTCAAGCAAAAGTCCCTCCTAATTTTATATGGTGAATAGTGATTATGCACGTATACACCAAACTCGCTTGTTTTCTACGATCGACACCAACACAGTCACTCTCTCTTCTTTTCCCTCCTACTCTCCTCTTAGGAGTTTGTTTGAGAAAGTAGAATATGGCGGGAAGGGATCAGCCCGAGGCAGATGGAGACGGTCGTGAGATGAGCCTATGGTGAGTTAACCAAACTTTTCCAAACAGAGATACATTCATTACCTCCATAATCGAGAGTCATTCACACACAAAATGATGATGCTGATGAAGACATAGTAAAAGTTTAACACTCCCATTTGTTTATTGTTGTCTAGACTCATGCA
>NC_036853.1:50279975-50288228 GCF_002910315.2 Salvelinus sp. IW2-2015
CCCTCACCATGAGGGCCTTGTCCATGTAGAACTCTCGGCCGGGGCTGCCGTCGTTGTGCTTGGTGTCCACGGCGAAGCAGAGGAAGAGCACGTCCACCACGATCTCAAAGACAGACAGGAAGCAGTGGGCTACCAGCCAGGAGAACAGGCAGACGATGAGCAGGGGCAGCACCCACACCGTGTAGTCCCGCTGGTAGTTGAGCGACAATACGCCGACGAACGCAGTGCAGGAGACGATCAGTACCTGGACACACACATACGGACGAAGAGAAAGATGGGAGGGAAAGATACAAAAAGAGAGAGACAAGGATAGAGAAAAAGAGAGAGACAGTGATAGATTGAATAGTATTAGTATGCTTGTAAAATACACAAAAATTGAACTGACAATAAACAATCCTAAAATGGCGTCGCTGTGCGGCCGTTACCTTTCCCAGGAAGAGGACAAAGTCCCCCACGGTGTTGATGGTGGCCACTCTGAGGGCATTCTCTACYAGGATGACGAAGGCGTCACGCGCCGACGTACAGAAACTGGTGCTGTTGATCGCTGTCGCCGTGTACGCGTTCTGTGGTGAAAACAGACAAGAGACAGAAGTATCATCAATAACAATGTCTGACTGCTGTCATCTTGGAACGAGTCTCCCTTGTCAAATAGATTGCCGTCAATGATATGACCTAATCAACATCTCAGATGACAATCAATCTGATTCTGATCGAACACTTACTTGATTCAGGTACATTAGACAYTTCTTCAGGCACCACAAGCAGCAGATGCAGGATTTCAACATGCAGCGAGCACAGGCATTTTCCTACAAACAGAAAATACATTGAGCTTTAGTTCTCCACCCATTGTCTGGCTTGACAAACTGGTGGTTGGTATAAGTGAAAGCGAGAATGTTTAAAAAACGGCACATCAGCCACGTGAAGAGTTCATTCTGTTCCAGAGCAGCACTGGGTGGGATATACCTACTACTGTATGTAGCGCACACGAGCAAAACACCCTCAAACTCTTCAGAAAAGTCTCTTAAAAGACGCTGATTCTCCGGTGGTTTTTTGATACTACAGCACAGGGGGGGAAAAAAATCTGAGAACACGCCCACACTCTTTTACACAGACATAGGTGAGTGGAGATTGGTGAAGAAATGTTACCTGTGTACAGTTTATGGTAATCTCCTGTTTTCTTTATCTGTGGTACTTATGTTTAACTATATTGAGTAAATGTCCTAATTTCTACTGTATGTTTTAGGGTTAAACAACTTGAATCAAGATCGGTTAGTATTCCTTAAATGCCCTGTTGACAATGGCACTAAAACTATTGAGAGCAGAGTCATTACAGAAAATGGAAAATTCTCTGTTAATATATATATTTTAATAAAAAATAAAATGTTTTTTATTTTTATTTTTTAAATGTAACCTTTCTTTAACTAGGCAAGTCTGTTAAGAACAAATTCTTATTTACAATGACGGCATACACGGCCAAACCCGGACGACACTGGGCCAAATGTGCGCCGCCCTATGGGTCTCCCAATCACGGCCGGTTGTGATACAGCTTGAAATCGAATCAGGGKGTCTGTAGTGACGCCTCTAGCACTGAGATGCAGTGCCTTAGACCGCTGCACCACTCGGGAGCCTTCATATTTAATGCATTATTGATTGATTATAATCTGGAGCTGGAGTCTATTAGTATTTTGATCTGAAGTATTTCAGAGAGTGTTTGCAGTAAAAAACAAAACTATTCTTTACAGTTTCGACTTTGCGCTCTTCTCTAKATATGGCTTCCTCAAGCAGTCTGAAGAGCAGTTCCTGTGCTCTGAGCCAGTCACCACTTCATGTGGACACAACTTCTGCATGGTCTGTATCACAAAGTACTGGGATAGCAAGAACCTGTGTCACTGAGTCAGGGGAAGTTCTCCAGATGACCTAAGCTTTGTGTCAACACAACCTTCAGAGAGGTTGTAAAGAATTGTAAAAGCATGAGAGACAAAGGTAAAGACGAGTCCCCTTCGAACCCAGAAAAGTGCCTTGTGACATCTGCGCAAGGCCCTGAAGTCCTGCCTGGTGTGTCAGACCTCTTACTGTGAGACTCACCTGGAGCCTCATCAGATATCTCCAGCCTTAAAGAGACACAAACTGATCAACCCTGTGGAGAACCTGGAAGACAGGATGTGTAAGAAGCATGACAGACTCCTGGAGTTGTTCTGTAGGACTGACCAGACATGTGTGTGTCAGTTCTGCACTGAGGGAGACCACAAGACTCATGACACTGTCCCTATAGAGGAAGAGTGACACAGAGAGAGATAGCAGAGTGTGTGCAGTTCTTCAGTACTCTGGTGCGCTCCATTGAGAAAAAACAGCCTGAGCTTGTTGAAGTGATTGAGGAGAAGCAGAAAGCAGTAGAGAGGCAGGCTGAAGGGTTCATTAAAGATCTGGAGCAGGAAATCCTGAGCTCATTGTTCACAGCGATCTGTGTGTGGGGACTGTGAGCTGGAGGAGATACTGAATAAAGAGATGGAGAAGCTGCCTGAAGTCAAACTGAAGAGGATTCAGCAGTATGCAGTGGATGTGACTCTGGACCCTGATACAGCACATCCCAAACTCATCCTATCTGAAGATGGAAAACAAGTAAGACATGGAAACGCACCACAGAATCTTCCAGACAATCCAAAAAARGTTAGATTGTTATGCCATGACCCTTGAAAGGGATGGTTAAGGGGAAGACTGACTGGGATGTAGGAGTGGCCAGAGAGTCCTTTGATAGGAATGAAAAAAAAAAATAATAATCACACTGAGCCCTGAGAATGGACTCTGGACCGTGTTCCACAGTCCTCCTCTCCCTGAGAAGCCCCAGAAGGTGAGGGTGTTTGTGGACTATGAGGAGGGTCAGGTCTCCTTTTATGATGTGGAGACAGGTCTCACATCTACTATTCCACTCTTCGCACCTTTAAAGAGAAACTCTTTCCATTCTTTGAATCCTGTAATAATACTGATGGTAAAAACTCAGCCCCTCATCTCTCATGTCAATCAACCAGACTGATTAAACGATGAGGTAACAGCTTTTTTTTTGCAACAAACCATTTACAAATCATCAAATTTGTGTATTTTGCCAGATTGATGTCACATGATTAGAATATCCACATTGTCTGCTGAAATGTTCTGTACATCTTAACATGGATAATACATGCTTGTACAGTTGAAGTCAGAATTTTACATACACTTAGGTTGGAGTCATTAAAACTCGTTTTTCAACCACTCCACAAATTTCTCGTTAAACTATAGTGTTGGCAACTCGGTTAGGACATCTACTTTGTGCATGTCATTTTTCCCAACAATTGTTTACAGACAGATTATTTCATTTATAACTCAATGTATCACAATTCCAGAGGGTCAGAAGTTTACATACACTAAGTTGACTGTGCCTTTAAACAGCTTGGAAAATTCCAGAAAATTATGTCATGGCTTTAGAAGCTTCTGATAGGCTAATTGACATAATTGGAGGTGGTCCTGTGGATGTATTTCAAGGCCTACCTTCAGAACCAGTGCTCTTAAGATGCACACATAGAAAATCAAAAAAATCCTAACAATGACTCATTAAATGTAGAAGCTCCACAAGTTCTGGTTCATCCTTGGGAGCAATTTCCAATCAAGGTACAAAAGTCATACTTACAAACAATGTATGTAATATAAACACATGGGACACGCAAGGCCGTCATTACGCTCAAGAAGGAGATGAAGTTCTGGTCCTAGAGATAACGTACTTTGGTGCGAAAAGTGCAAATCAATCCCAGACAACAGCAAAAGACCTTGTGGAGAAGAGAGAGATAATACCACAGTAAAACAGTCCTATTATCAACATATACCTGAAAGGTCGCCACAGCAAGGAGAAGGCATGCTCCAAACCGACAATACAAAAAGAGCAGACTTAAATAATGCAAACTGCACATGGGGGAAGAAGGAAGTACTTTTTGAGAAATCTCTCTGTTTGTCTGGATGAAACAAAAAGTAAACTGTTAGTACCATAATGACCCTTCCTTATGGTTTGGAGGAAAAGGAGCTATGCAAGCCGAAGAACACTATCCCAACTGGCCATCAAAAGCCCTGACCTCAATCCTATAGAAATTGTGTTGGGGCAGAACTGAATACAGTGAATAGGATGCAAGGAGGCCTAACAAACTGACTCTAGTTATCACCAGCTCTGTCAGGAGGAATGGGAAACAAAATTCACCCAACTTATTGGGAAGCTTGTGGAAGGCTACCCGAAACATTTGACCCAAGTTAAACAATTTAAAGGCAATGCTACCAAATACTAATTGAGTGTACGTAAACTTCTGACCCACTGAGAACGTGACGAAAGAAATAAAAGCTTAAATAAATAATTCTCTACTATTATTCTAACATTTCACATTCTTAAAATAAAGTGGTGATCCTAACTGACCTAAGACAGGGAATTTTTATTAGGATTAAATGTCAGGAATTGTGAAAAACTTCAACTATATTTACTGAAAATCAAGACTCAACTGGAATTAAATTCAATAAGAAATATGAAAAGTTGTTGCTTTGATTATTCACATCTATATACAGTGTGCCTTCAGAAAATATTCATACCTTTGACTTACTCCACATTTTGTTGTGTTACAGCCTGAATTCAAATGGATTAAATATATAATTTATTTCACCCATCTACACACAATTCCCCATAATGACAAAGTGAAAACATGGTTTTAGATTTTTTCCCAAATTTGTTCAAATTGAAATACAGGAATATCTCATTTACATAAGTTCACACCCCTTTGCAATGACACTACAAATTGAGCTCAGGTGCATCCAATTTCCTTTGATCATCCTTGAGATGTCACAACAACTTGATTGGAGTATGCCAATTCAATTGTTTGTACATGATTTATAAAGAAACAGACCTGTCTATATAAAAAAGTAGTTGACAGTGCATGTCAGAGCAGAAACTACAGTATACCGTGAAGTCTAAGGAACTGTCCGTAGATCTCCCGAGATAGAATTGTGATGAGGCATATATCTGGAAGGATATAAAACAATTTCTAGAGTGTTGAGTTTCTCCATCATTGGGAAATTAAAAGAAATATGGTTACTACCCAGACTCATCCTAGAACTGGCCGCCAAACCAAACTGAGCAACCTGGTAAGCAGGACCTCAGTCAGGGAGGTGACCAAAAATCCAATGACCACTGACAGAACTACAGAGTTCCTTGGCTGAGATGGGAGAACCTGCCAGAAGGACAACAGTCTCTACAGCACTTCACCAATATGGGCTTGATGGGAGAGCGGCCAGACAAAAGCCACCCCTAAGAAAAAGGCACATGGTAGCATGGCTGGAGTTTGCAAACAGGCAAAGGTTTCTGTGGTTTGATGAGACAAAAATGTAACTCTTTGGCGTGACTGCAAAGCACTATCTCTGGAGAAAACTAGCCCAGCTCATCACCCGTCTAACGGTGAAGCATGGTGGTGGCAGCATCATGCTATGGGGATGCTTTTCAGCGGCAGAGACTGGTAAGGCTAAAGGGAACAATGAATGGAGCCAAATGCAGGCAAATCCTTGATGAGAACCTGCGTCACAGTGCAAACGACCTTCTACTGGGGTGAAGATTTAAGCTCCAACAAGACAATGACCCCAAGCCTACAGCCAAATCAATACTGGAATGGCTTCAGAATAAGAATGTGAAAGTCCTTAAGCCTGAGCTTTGGCCGGGCCTCTTAAAACACATTGAACATCTGTGGAAAGAGTTGAAGATTGCTGTTCACCACCACTCCCCATTTAACTTAACAGAGCTTGAGAAAATCTGCAAGGAAGAATGGGAGAAAATCCCCAAATCCAGATGTGGAAAGCTGATACAGGCATATCCAAGATGACTCAAAGCTGTAATCGCCACCAAAAGCATTTCTACACAGTATTGACACAGGGGTAGGAATACTTATGTAAATTAGTTATTTCTGTAATTCAATACATTTTCAATAATTTCTAAAGAACATGTTTTCACTTTGTCATTATTGTGTGTGTAGATGGGTGAGAAAAACAAATGTAATTAATTTTGAATTCAGGCTGTAACACAGCAAATTGTGGAAAATGTGTGACAGACTGTTTGTTCCCACACTCGGGACTCTCTCTCTTTTGGTTACACAGACTTTTGGCCTCCCATCCTATTCTAACCACCTCTCGCCGGCTTTGTATTCATGTTACCTGATGAAATTGCTGTACAATATGATCTTGTTGCCATCTGATGAACATTCAGATGTCATAAATCAGCACTGCAGAGCTCTTGCTGTCCTCTGCCGTGCCTTGATTGGTATTACTGTTGATGATATCTGGAAATGTGCATGTACACTTCGGCCCATCTACTGATGCTAGACCCAATTCTGATTTGTGCTCTGATATCTGCTCTCGTAAAAGCCTGGGTTTTCTGCACGTTAACACTAGAAGCTTATTACCTCAAATGGATCAATTGAAAGTGTGGGTTCACAGCTCCAATCCAGATGTTTTGGTTATTACTGAGACGTGGTTAAGGAAGAGTGTTTTGAATACTGATGTTAACCTTCTGGTTATAACCTTTTTCGGCAAGACAGATCTTCCAAAAGGTGGGGGAGTGGCAATCTTTACCAAGGATCACCTTCAGTCCTCGGTTGTCTCCACCAAGACTGTCCCCAAACAATTTGATTTGCTGGGTTTAAGCATTCAACTTTCAAATAGCTCTTTGTTGACTGTTGCTGGGTGCTATCGTCCTCCATCAGCACCGGCCTGTACCCTACCTGCCCTAAGCTTTTTCCTGGCCCCATACACTAAGTCTGAATTTGTCCTGCTAGGTGACCTAAACTGGGATATGCTTAAACCACCTGACCAGGTCCTAAAGCAATGGGACTCCCTAAACCTTTCTCAGATTAATCACCAATCCCGCAAGGTATGACTCCAAGCACCCAGAAAAGGCTACTCTCCTCGATGTTATCCTCACAAATAATCCTGATAGGTATCAGTCTGGTGTTTTCTGTAATGACCTTAGTGATCACTGTTTTACAGCCTGTGTTCGTAATGGCTTCTCAGTGAAACCACAGGTCCTGATTTGTTATAGACGCTTGCTAAAGAACTTGAATGAGCAAGCCTTCCTTCATGAACTGGCCTCTAAAATGGTATAGAATCAGCTTGATCCCCTCTGTCAAAGATGCTTGGACCTTCTTTTTTGACATGTTCAATAGTATTGTTAACAAACACGCCCCCATAAAGAAAATGAGAATTAAAAAAACAGGTTCAGCCCCGGGTTCGACCGTGATCTTGGAGTTACTCTACCTCAAGAATTACATTTGGCAAAAGGCTCGGCACACGCATACTCAGGCTGACTGGCTATAGTTCGGGCAAATGATAAATAAGTGTACTCAGGCTATCCGGAAGGCCAAAGTTAGTTCCTAAAGGAGCAGTTCTCTCTCTGTGGGTCTAACCCCAAGAAGTTCTTGAAAACGGTTAAAGACCTGGAGAATAAACCCTCCTCCTCACAGCTGCCCATGTCCCTTAATGTTGATGTAGTTGTTACTGACAAGAAGCACATGGCTGAACTCTATAATCACCACTTCATTAAGTCAGCCCGTCCAACATTTCCTCATCTACCACCCCTTCCAATGCGACTATCCTCGATGCTTCTCCCTCTTTTTCCCCTGCCCCGCTACAAAGTTTCTCCCTGCAGGCAGTCACTGAGTCCGAGGTGCTAAAAGAACTCCTTAAACTTGACCCCCAAAAAACATCTGGGTCAGATGGTTTAGACCCTTTCTTCTTTAAGGTTGCTGCCCCTATCATCGCCAAGCCTCTCTCCTTTCTGGGGAGGTTTTCATTACTTGGAAGGCAGCCTCAGTTCGTCCTTTATTTAAAGAGGGAGATCAAGCTGATCCTAACTGTTATAGGCCCATTTCTATTTTGCCCTGTTTATCAAAAGCGTTGGAAAAACTTGTCAATAATCAACTGACTGGCTATCTTGATGTCTATAGTATTCGCTCTGGTATGCAATCTAGGTTCCGCTCAGGTTATGGATGGGTCACTGCAACCTTAAAGGTCCTCAATGATGTCACCATTGCCCTTGATTCTAAGCAATGTTGTGCTGCTATTTTTATTGACTTGCCCAAAGATTTTGATACGGTAGACCATTCCATTCTTGTGGCCCTGCTAAAGAGAATTGTGCAGACCAGCTGGCTGGTGTGTTTACGGACATATTCAATCAATCCTTATCCCAGTCTGCTGTTCCCACATGCT
>NC_036853.1:50289721-50314388 GCF_002910315.2 Salvelinus sp. IW2-2015
CACTCATTCATATATCTTTATGTACATATTCTTTATCCCTTTACACTTGTGTGTGTATAAGGTAGTAGGTGTGGAATTGTTAGGTTAGATTACTCGTTGGTTATTACTGCATTGTCGGAACTAGAAGCACAAGCATTTCGCTACACTCGCATTAACATCTGCTAACCATATGTATGTGACAAATAAAATTTGATTTCATTTATTGGTGTCTGGGGTGTCTTTGGCCTGGTTTGCTAACTACCTCTCTCAAAGAGTGCAGTGTATAAAGTCAGAAAATCTGCTGTCTCAGACACTGCCTGTCACCAAGGGAATACCCCAATGCACAATCCTAGGCCCCACACTCTTCACAACAACATAGCTCAGGCAGGAAACTCTCTCATCCATTTATATGCAGATGATAGTCTTATACTCAGTTGGCCCCTCCCTGGATTTTGTGTTAAATGCTCTACAACAAAGCGTTCTTAGTGTCCAACAAGCTTTCTACCTTTAACCTTGTTCTGAACATCTCCAAAACAAAGGTCATGTGGTTTGGTAAGAAGAATGCCCCTCTTCTCACAGGTGTTATTACTACCGCTGAGGGTTTAGAGCTTGAGGTAGTACTTGGGAGTATGGCTAGACGGTGCACTGTCCTTCTCTCAGCACATATCAAAGCTGCAGGCTAAAGTTAAAACTAGACTTGGTTTCCTCTATCGTTATCGCTCCTCTTTCACCCCAGCTGCCAAACTAACCCTGATTCAGATGACCATCCTACCCATGCTAGACTACGGAGACGTAATTTATAGATCGGCAGGTAAGGGTGCTCTCGAGTGGCTAGATGTTCTTTACCATTCAGCCATCAGATTTGCCACCAATGCTCATAATAGGACATATCACTGCACTCTATACTCCTCTGTAAACTGGTCATCTCTGTATACCCGTCGCAAGACCCACTGGTTGATGCTTATTTATAAAACCCTCTTAGGCCTCACTCCCCCCTATCTGAGATATCTACTGCAGCCCTCATCCTCCACATACAACACCCGTTCTGCCAGTCACATTCTGTTAAAGGTCCCCAAAGCACACACATCACTGGGTCGCTCCTCTTTTCAGTTCGCTGCAGCTAGCGACTGGAACGAGCTGCAACAAAACACTTAAACTGGACAGTTTCTCTCTTCATTCAAAACTCAAATCATGGACCCTCTTACTGACAGTTCTGGCTGCTTTGTGTGATGCATTGTTGTCTCTACCTTCTTGCCCTTTGTGCTGTTGTCTGTGCCCAATAATGTTTGTACCATGTTTTGTGCTGCTACCATGTAGTGTTGCTAACATGTTGTGTAGTCATGTGTTGCTGCCTTGCCATGTTGTCATCTTAGGTCTCTCTTTATATAGTGTTGTCTCTCTTGTTGTGATGTGTGTTTTGTCCTATATTTAATTTAATTTTTAATCCCAGGCCCCCGTTCCCGCAGTAGGCATTTTGCCTTTAGGTAGGCCATCATTGTAAATAAGAATTTGTTCTTAACAGATTTGCCCAGTTAAATAAAGGTTCAATAAAATAAATAAGTCAACATGTTGATACTGTATAAGTCAATACAATAAAGGATGTACTCAGCCATCCACAGACTTGGATGTAGATGCTGTATGTCCTTTATCATTCATCTGCGCCTTCAGAATGTATTCACACCCCTCTACTTCTTCCACATTGTGTTACAAAGTGGGATTAAAATGGATTTGTTATTCTGTTTGATAAACAACCCGACATAAAATACTCTAATGTCAAAGTGGAAGAAAAATGAATAAATGTAATACAACAAGTGACTAAATGAGATTAAGACATGAAGGTCAGCAAATGTAATGGACTGTTGTTTCTCTTTGCTTGGTCTTTTACCAAATAGGGCTATCTTCTGTATACCACCCCTACCTTGTCACAACACAACTGCTTGGCTCAAACACATTAAGGGAAGAAATGTCACAAATTAACTTTTAACAAGTCACACCTGTTAATTGAAATGCATTCCAGGTGACTACCTCATGAAGCTGGCTGAGAGACTGACAAGAATTCTGTCATCAAGGCAAAGGGTGGCTACTTTGAAGAATCTCAAATATATTTAGATTTGTTTAACACTTTTTGGTTACTACATTATTCCATGTGTTATTACATAGTTTTGATGTCTTCACAATTATTATAGAAAAAATAAAGAAAAACCCTTGAATGAGAAGGTGTGTCCAAACTTTTGACTGGCGCAGCCAGTGTCGCAACGCAGGCACACACACACAACACACACACACCACGAACACACACACGAGCACCAGCACACACACACACACATGATGACACCCGACACAACGAGGGAACAACAACACAATCCCAAATGCCATCGTCTGGTTAGCACACCATAGGTGTCACATATCCTATTTGACACGCCACATTTGGCACGGCAGACACACATCCCCGCTGTGATTGGGTGCAGATATGCACACCGAACGGACAACACACAGCACACATTTGCGCGCTGTCAAGTACAGCCACACAACGGCGGAGGGCGCATGTCCGGACAGGCTGGCAGCACAGACACACACAGAACTAGCGGGGATGGCACTGAAATAAATACATCCTGAATGTGATTTTTTATTAGATTTGAGGTGTTTAGTCCCAGCTGAGTACATTGTTAGAAAAATCATGCTTGTGGTGTGCCAGCGAGTTACAGCTGTTAGTCTTTATGGGTAAGTCTCTAAGAGCTTTTAAAACCTGGATTGTCATAGATTTTCAAGCCAATTTAAGTCATAACTGTAACTAGGCCACTCAGGAACATTCAATGTCGTCTTGGTAAGTAACTCCAGTGTATATTTGGCCTTGCGTTTTAGGTTATTGTCCTGCTGAATGGTGTATTTGTCTCTCAGTGCCTGTTGCAAAGCAGACTGAACCAGGTTTTCCTGGTCATTAGGTTTTATGCAGTGTCTATTACATTGTCCAAACGCACGGTCGCTTTACCACAATAACATTTTCACAAATGCCTTACTCTACGCCATTCCCAAATATTCTATGCAAGTATGAAAATAACCATATCTAAGTGGTCGCTTGTCAGAAAATGTAAACAAAAGATATCATATTCTTCCTGGGGGTGTATATGAACAGATTTTTATAAGATTTCATGTTGCTAAAACACTGTCACATCCTCTTTGAGGGACTGTCAGTGACTGACATAGGAGGAAGGTGTTAACCCAAAAAATGATTAATTAATTCAAGGTTTATACAAATATGTTCATTCAATAGAGAATTGTCCATATTGTTAAAAAAGTTACAGACTATGTACTAGACCTTACCAGCAGCGTGTAGTCCTTACCTTGAAATGCTTACTTACAAGTCCTTAACCAACAGTGCAGTTCAAGAAGAGTTAAGAAAATATTTACCAAATAAACTAAAAGTTGAAAATAATAAAAAGTAACAATAACGAGGCTGTATACAGGGGGTAACGTTACCGAGTCAATGTGCGGGGGTACAGGTTAGTTGAGGTAATTTGTACATGTAGGTTGGGGTGAAGTGACTCTGCATAGATAATAAAACAACGAGTAGCAGCAGTGTACAAAACAAATGAGGGGGGTTATCAATGTAAATAGTCTGGTGGCCATTTGATTAATTGTTCAGCAGTCTTATTGCTTGGGGGTAGAAGTTGTTAAGGAGCCTTTTGGTCCTAGACTTGGCGCTCCGGTACCGCTTGCCGTGCGGGAGCAGAGAAAAATTGTCTATAACTTTGGGTGACTGGAGTCTCTGACAATTTTATGGGCTTTCCTCTGACAGGTTTATTACTGGTCATGGTTCTAGAACTCACCGTTGTGTTTTGTATCAAAAAAGTGGGTTGGGTCTCTTTGTATGTAAGGAGAGAACAGCATTTTCTTATGTTAATCTACAAAGCACTCATGCAGAAACTGCCTATGCATCGATCATCATGCTTGTATGACACACTTGAATGTGGGTCAAAAGGGAATTTCCAAATGACCGAACCCGGTCCCAGGCTTGGATAACCCTGGAGGACCATCGGTCTCCACAGAGATGGGTAAAGCTGATTTGAGTTTTTTTGTGCCCTTTATGTGGAACAACTTCCAGAGCTCTCTGAAATGAGATGTTCCGGTCCCCCTTGGTTAGTTCRGAGTAATAGAGGTCTCCGACTGTAGTTGATAAATGTTTTTCTTCATATGTTTTGTAATGTTGTATGTGTTTGATGTATTTATGCCGGAATCATCTGTAAAAGAGACCCTAGTCTCAGTATGAAATCAAATAAAAAGTATATTAAGGTTATAATGTAGAGAACAACGTAATAATTAATTCTATGTGATTTATAATGACATAGTGCAAAGAAAACTACGTTTTGACATTCATTTCGTTGAACCCTTTTGAACTGCCCCGTTTTTCCTCAACATTCTAGAGCAGTACGTGAACACCCTACATACTCTCCCTTTGAACTGGTTGTGGACGTAGGTGACATAGCTGAATGAGATAAAGGACGTACTTTTCCTTTGAGCTGGTTGTGGATGTAGGTGAGGATGAGGCGAGGGATCTCCACCAGGGTGATGATGAAGGAGCCTTTGGCCACGGTGCCCAGGTGGTAGCGGGTCAGACACAGCATAGATGACACRATGGGGGTCATGGGCAGTTCAGATTTATTCCTGATGTCCACCGCGGGACAGAGGAAAAGAAGAAGAGTTGGAAATAGTCAAATTAACTGATACAGGACAGACTTGGGTTTAAGTAGTATTATCCGTACAAATGGACCAATAAGGCAGACACTGTACTGTAGCTAAGATGGGTGTACTTTGCACTTTTGGGACAATTCCATTGGTTCAAATGCACCAGGCAAGCTCAATTAAGTGSAGCTAATGTATTTGACAGAAAAAAWAWMTATATTTTGGACTAAGGTCTGATACGGGATATTTCCAAGTGAACACATCACAAGCATGCCGTTACATGTACTACATTTCATCACAACACTCTCTCCTGACCTTGTGAAGTAGTAGGTGACCACAGCTCCGGCCACGGTCATCTGCTGGCAGGCCAGGATGAACTGACTGATCCAGATGAGGCCCACAGCGTGGTACCACACCATGTACTGGAGTGGGCCTGAAATACGATACTCCACCAGCCCTGCCTCTTCACTCTGCACTGGGCTACCTGTAGGGGTTACACACAGGCAGGGGTAGAGGTCACTCTGCACAGGGCTGCCTGTAGGGGCACACAGCTAAGGTTAGGGRTCAATCTTCTCGTTCTTTACAGGGTTCCCTACAGGCAGGTTTAGGGGTAGGCTGATCTCCTCTGATCTGCAAGGCATTCAAGGATCATGATTTTGTGCCTGGAAAGCTCCAGGTAGATTTTTKGGGGAAAATATTTTAACTCGTAAATTGATTGGAGTCAAATATAAGACAGCAAGATGGCCCCATTTTGCAACAACAAACACTGCAGCACAGATGAGTTTGATGGACCCTCTTTAAAAAAAATGTGATCTAGTTTATCGAACTCTAATCTGAATAACATCCAGGAACAGCTAAAAAGTCAGGCGGAGGGAAATAGTAGACAGACAAATTCGACAAAAACTTGACGCTTTGTTGCAATTGAGGTTTCTCGGGTGGTGGTCTTGTTGATGAGGGAGATCGTGAATGTAGTGGGTAGATTTCAGAGACTTTGTCTTTGACCGTGTGCACGAGCTGCCACCCACAGCACCAGACTGACCCAAGAATCTAAATAAGAGTTGGCGTCGAGTCATGCCACTCTAGCCATGCGCTTTCAGTTCCAAAATGTCCCATGAGTGTGTTAATCACAGTATTAGGAATTAGAACGGCCACGAACCTCCTTATGTTGGTCAACCATGGTTTGCCAGCGCTGTAATAAGATAGTGTGTAAAACAATGCATGTGAAGAATTTATCTACACTGTATGTGTGTTAGCTGGCCAGACAGTAGGTAGAGGAATGTTTCCATAAATGTTTCTAATTAACTGACAATATGCCAACATTCCATTCAAACAATGCAGTCAATCCACAGTCCTACACTGGCTCAAATCAGTTGATGATGGGCCTTAGACAAGTTGTAAATGAAACAAGTACTGATATTGAGCATGGTTACATGCACACAATAAGATGATTATGGTGGATAGTCAGATTAATACAGTGAACAAAAGTATAAACGTAACAATGTCAATGATTTTACTGAKTTACAGTTCATTTAAGGAAATCAGGCAATTTAAATAAATTCATTAGGCCCTAATCTAYGGATTTCACATGACTGGGCAGGCTGGCGTGGTTACACGTGGTCTGCGGTTGTGAAGCCGGTTGGACATACTGCCAAATTCTCTAAAACGACGTTGGAGGCGGGTTATGGTAGAGAAATKARCATTAAAATCTCTGACAACAGCTCTGGTGGACATTCCTGCAGTCAGCATGTCAACTGCACGCTCCATCAAAACTTGAGACATCTGTGTCAATGTGTTGTGTGACAAAACTGCACATTTTAGAGTGGCCTTTTATTGTCCCCAGCACAAGGTGCACCTGTGTAATGATCATGCTGTTTAGTCAGCTTCTTGATATGCCACACCTGTCATGTGGCTGGATTATSTTGGCAAAGTAGAAATGATCACTAACAGGGATGTAAACAAATTTGTGCACAAAATGTTTGAGAAATAAGCTTTTTGTGCRTATGGAGAATTAAGATAGTAATGTAAACACCTTACTCTGCTTATGTCCATACTCTGCCTACTGCCATAATCCGTTTAATATTGAATTATTAGTGTGCATGTAAATGTACTCATAATAGCACTCACAGCTTTCTAAGAAAACTAAATCTGAGACATTTATGGTCCGTTTACATATATATGAGAGGCTATTTATATGACAATATTTGAGGTTGACTATAATTCCACTACATAATTTCTGATGCATCACATACCTTACTTTTATTTTCCTGCATAAGTAAAATGCAGCAAATGCATCAAGTGCCTCTACTGCCATTTATTCTAATTAAACTGGTTTTGGATTTCTCCCTGACCAAGATGGCTGCCATTTTCACCCMATGAAGTGCTTTAATAGGATCTACATCACTAGCAGGATGAAGTGAACCAAACACTCCATACGTACAATATCCAAACTTTCAATAGTAACGCAAGTCCACTACCTTACTCTTTTACGGGGCATAAAATAATTGGAACAAATCTGCATTTTTTTTTTTTATATATCCTCGCCAAAACGGTCTATTTGGATGTAAATATCTCGTTGAAAGGCGAAAATAAAAACATTAACAAAAATGTCTTTCACAATGTGACAGAGTTGTATTCTATTCTGACCTGCGGTTCCGAGGAAAAGGAGCACTCCGAGCCAGGACACCCAGAAGAGCATGAGGCTGAGGAAGGTCCAGAAGGGCTGCAGGGCCAGCAGAGGCAGGTGAGTGAACACCTTGCCCGCCACGTGGAACAGGGTGATGGTCAGTGCCACGCGCTTCCTCATGAAGAACAGCAACAGCAGCAGGATCACCTGAAAATGGTATACACACACAACGTGATGTAGTCGGAAAGTTCAGGCCCCTTCCCCTTTTCCACATTTTGTTACGTTACAGCCCTATTCTAAACTTTATTCAATAAAAAAAATCCATCAACCTACACACAATCCACCATGGTGACAAAGCAAAAACAGGTTTTTAGAAATGTTTATAACAAATAAAACAGAAATACCTTATTTACAGAAGTATTCAGACCCTTTGCTATGAGATTCAAAATTTAACTCGGGTGCATCCTGTTTCCATTGGTCAGCCTTGAGATGTTTCTACAACTTGAYTGGAGATGATTTGGAAAGGAACACACACCTGTCTACATAAGGTCCCACACTTGCAAAAACCAAGCCATGAGGTCGAAGACATTGTCTGTAGCGCTCCGAGACAGGATTATGTTGAGGCACAGAACTGGTGAAAGGTACCAAAACATTTCTGCAACATTGAAAGTCCCCAAGAACACAGTCGCTTCCATCATTCTTAAAATGGAAGAMGTTTGGAAAAACCAAGACTCTTCCTAGAGCTGGCCGCCCAACCATCTCTGCAGCACTCCACCAATCAGGCCTTTATGATAGTGGCCAGACGGAAGCCACTCCTCAGTAAAAAGGCACATGACAGCCCGCTTGGAGTTTGCCAAAAGGCACCTAAAGACTCTCATACAATGAGAAACAAGATTTTCTGGTCTGATGAAACCAAGATTGAACTCTTTGGACTGAATGCCAAGCGTCACATCTGGCAGAAACCTGGCACCATCCCTATGGTGAAGCATGGTGGTGGCAGCATCATGCTGTGGGGATGATTTTCAGCGGCAGGGACTGGGAGACTAGTCAGAATCAAAGGAAAGATGAACGAAGCAAAGTACAGAGAGCTCCTTGATGAAAACCTGCTCCAGAGCAGACAACGASCYTAAGCACACAGTCAAGAAAACCCAGGAGTGGTGTCGGGACAATTTCCCTGAGTGGCCCAGCCAGAGCCCGGACTTGAACCCGATCAAACATCTCTGGAGACCTGAAAATAGCTGTGCAGCGATGCTCCCCTTCCAACCTGACAGAGCTTGAGAGGATCTGCAGAGAAGAATGGGAGTAACTCCCCAAATACAGGTGTGCCAAGCTTGTAGCCTCATACCCAAAAAGACTCAAGGCAGTAATCCCTGCCAACGGTGCTTCAACAAAGTAYTGAGTAAAGGGTCTGAATACTTATGTAAATGCTGTGCTTAATTTGATCCGGATCTGGCACATCTCGAGGCATGATTTTTTTCTCTCCACTTTTTGCAATGTAAAGATCATAACAAAAAGCAATCTAAGTTAAATATTTGTTCATTCTCCTGCCCCCACAAAAAAAAAAACGAATGTGAAAAAGTTTATTTTCAGCCCGGGCCTAATATTCTAAGAGTTGATTCAGGTTGGGCCGATCCCGGTTTATGGTTTGCGTAACACTGTAACCWGTTTGAGACCAACGCGTGGCCGTGGCTGTGTGAGGAGCGCGCCAGTATCCCTCACATAACTACAATGAAATTAACATTTTATGATCTCTCTCCCTCTCGCTGTTCTGATAGACACGAGCCTGCAAGTCATCTCTCCATTGTTGCACATCATTTCAGCACCCTTGATAAATTGAAATAAAATTAGCCAAAATTTATAGAATTACTGCAGTCTGTCAGAAATAAAAGGAAATCATTCAGAATAGCCTACTACACCATGAAAAGGCCTAGAATTTAGCCACAGAGGATCAATAACGTATTTATTTTTTCATTTTTCATTGTCTAGCTGTGGATTGTAGCGCAATAACAAGGAATAGCCTACCGCCGGGAACACGCAGCAAATCTGTCAGTGAAAAAACAGCATGCCAGACAAAACAGGCCTTTCGCAGYATTTCAAATACAATCGAGGGAAAACACAGGTTGGAAAGCAAATGGCTCCTGCTGAAAATAGAAGACTATCCTGAAGGCTACCAAAATATTGGGTAACTTCCAAATATTGTTTTACAAGTGAGATAGGCTTTTGGCACAAGCGCATCTGCCATCACCAGCGAGTGAGCTGTGCATTATTGGGCAAGTCAGTGAAACTGGAAAGCAYTTTTAGCACTATAATTTCTTCCTCACATTGTAGCCTACAATGTCTCCACACACCTAGGCCTAGGCTAATGATGGATTCAATACAATATTGTACCAAAGTCTCCAGTCATGTAAAATGATGTAGAATTGCATGAAATGCGTTTATAAAAGAGCTGATTTTTAGTAGCCTAGGGTTTGGGGAAAATGTTCCCAATGTGTGCACCTTCTGCAAGTACCTCTACTCTACTGCTCTATGCCACTACACAAATGCGATTAGCATGCAATGCTTTATTAAAAAGCAAAATAGTACCTCAGAGCTCCCCAGGTCACCCCCCTCTTGTGCTCACTTTTTGTTCCGGCACCTCCCGATTTACAAATTAAGACCTGTGTAAATGTGATATTTCATTTTTTATATATTTTTTTTTATGTGAAAAAATGTCTAAAAACCTGTATTTGCTTTGTCATTATGGGGTATTGTGTGTAGATTGATGAGGGACCATTTAAAAAAAAATCTATTTTAGAATAAAGGCTGTAACGTAAGAAAATGTGGAAAGAGTCAAGAGGTCTGAATACCTTCAGAATGCACTGTATGCTGGTTATCAGTTATAGGATAGGGATGTGAATACATTTACTCAGTGCTAGTTATCAAATGAAGATAGGAGTATGTAGGAATGCAGTGTTTTCCACTAGTGCCGACCATCTGCTTAAACAGCAGATTACAGACTCATTTTCAGCCGGCTACTTTTTCGCACTTAAATTCACAAGGCTACTTTTCAATTTTAAATAAARTTGTAGAGAAGTACAGATCAGGGTTATAAAAAAGTATCCGAAACTTTTGAACATCCCACGGAGAACCATTAAATCCATTATAAAAAAATTGAAAGAATATGGCACCACAACAAACCTGCCAAGAGAGGGCCGCCCACCAAAACTCACAGACCAGACAAGGAGGGCATTAATCAGAGGCAACAAAGAGACCAAAGAYAACCCTGAAGGAGCTGCAAAGCTCCCCAGCGGAGATTGGAGTATCTGTCCACAGGACCACTTTAAGCCATACACTCCACAGAGCTGGGCTTTACAGAAGAGTGGCCAGAAAAAGGCCATTGCTTAAAGAAAAAAATAAGCAAACACATTTGGTGTTCACCAAAAGGCATGTGRGAGACTCCCCAAACATATGGAAGAAAGTACTCTGGTCAGATGAGACTAAAATGTAGCTTTTGGGCCATCAAGGAAAACGCTGTCTGGCGCAAACGCAACACCTCTTATCACCCCGAGAACACCATCCCCACAGTGAAGCATGGTGGTGGCAGCGTCATGCTGTGGGGAAGTTTTTCCATCGGCAGGGACTGGGAAACTGGTCAGAATTGAAGGACTGATGGGTGGCGCTAAATACAGGGAAGTTCTTGAGGGAAACCTGTTTCAGTCTTCCAGAGACTTGACACTGGGACRGAGGTTTGCCTTCCAGCAGGACAATGACCCWAAGCATACTGCTAAAGCAACACTCGAGTRGTTTAAGGGAAACATTTAAATGTCTTGGAATGGCCTAGTCAAAGACCAGACCTCAATCCAATTGAGAATCTGTGCTATGACTTAAAGATCGCTGTACACCAGCGGAACCCATCCAACTTGAAGGAGCTGGCAAAAATCCCATTGGCTAGATGTGCCAAGCTTATAGAGACATACCCCAAGAGACTAACAGCTGTAATTGCTGCAAAAGGTGGCTCTACAAAGTATTGACTTTGGGGGGGTGAACAGTTAAGCACCGTCAAGTTCTGTTTGGTCTTATTTCTTGTGTTGTTTCACAAGAAAAAATATTTTGCATCTTCAAAGTGGTAGGCATGTTGTGTAAATCAAATGATACAAACCGCCCCAAAAAATCTATTTTAATTCCAGGTTGTAAGGCAACAAAATAAGAAAAATGCCAAGGGGGTGAATACTTTCACAAGCCACTGTAGAATCCTATACATCCCACCTCGCRCACAGCAACAGTGCCTGGACCACAKCAACAGTGCCTGGAGTGTTGTKCACACTGAGTGAAGTTCTGAAATATACATTTTTAGAAGTGCACAGGCATAGAAGTTGGTTGAATTTACCCAAAAGTGTACTAGTGTGACTTAGACCTCATGTTTTTGGGCTATTTACATCGTTTTGTTCACAYACACTAGGTTGTTCATCTGCTACCAGCAAAAGGATGTCAGAGAATCTTTTCTCTCAGACAAACAGAAATGTGAATCCCAACATTACCACGGTAAAGGCCCGCCCCTTAAAGTGGCAGCTGAAAATGTTTGTCTCAGATGTGAGTCATATATTAGAGGGTACATTGATTGTATTTCATTGAGCATGGAACACCCCAAAAAACTTTTATTCATAAACTTGAGTAATTTATCATAAAACACTCTTCTTCAAATAATTTAATTGTGTGCTCCTTGTAAAACATGTCAGCGTAGAGCCGTGAATTTGCACGTCCCAGGTAATGTAGCCTAAGTGTTAACGAGGAGTCAAAATCAACTTACACTGTATATGAACAATAAGGCTAACAGACACCTTTCATTTATTTTTCAAGATAACGTGGGCATTGGGCTATTTACATTTTTCTGTGTGAATAAAATACATAATTTGACGAACATACATTGTGGCATTTCATAGCTTGCAGTAAAACTGTAAATAAGACTGCGATCTCAAGAGGAAACAGGTTAAATGTTTAAAAAATAAATAATAATAATGGCATTAGAATGTACCACCGGCCAGCAAAATATAATTCTGCAACAACAACAAAAAATAGGTACATGTGGAAAACACTGATTCGGAATGGTGGGGCGGCAGGTAGCCGCGCGGTTAAGAGCTTTGGGCCAGTAGCTGAAAGGTCGCTGGTTCAATATCCCCGAGCCCACTACGTGAAAAATCTGTAAGAGTGTCGGCTAAATGTCTAAAATGTAAATGTGGGTCAGGTCATATCTGTCTGTGTTACAGAAGAAACTATGGCTTTTATAGTTGCAGAATCAAGACACGTTTTTGCAAAAAAGCGTTGGTCAGGTTTTCCAGTTTTCCAGACTTAAAGCTTGCCTGTCTCTGTCAACATCAGGCTTTTTCTTGTTACTGAAAGAGCAAATACACAGTACAATATAAACCCTCCATGCACTCTCACAACACACCTTACCCATATAAAACAGGAATCACAACACATGGCGACAAGCACACAAACGTACCGTGAAGACAGTGGCAAAGATGGCGTAGACCAGCAGAGCTTGGACGTTGTCTGTGGCCACCTGCTGTTGGGGTGTTGGGGAGGTACCAGTCTGGTCGGTCAGATTTGTCCTGTGGTCCACGTAGAGCCACCACAGAACCCCGGTCCCACCTGAAACACACAGTTCATTTGGCTTCCTGACTTTCATACTGTTACTACTTCTTATTGAGCTCCCTACAATGTTTATCCGGAGAGCAGTTGTAAAAATGTTTATCCGGAGAGCAGTTGTAAAATTGTTTATCCGGAGAGCAATTGTAAAAAAACATATCCGGACAGCAGTTGTAAAAAAAAATATCCGGAGAGCAGTTGTAAAAAAAAATATCCGGAGAGCAGTTGTAAAAAAAAATATCCGGAGAGCAGTTGTAAAAAAAAATATCCGGAGAGCAGTTGTAAAAAAAAATATCCGGAGAGCAGTTGTAAAAAAAAATATCCGGAGAGCAGTTGTAAAAAGAAATATCCGGAGAGCAGTTGTAAAAAGAAATATCCGGAGAGCAGTTGTAAAAAAAGATATATACGGAGAGCAGTTGTAAAAACATTATCCGGAGAACAGTTATAAAACATTATCTGGAGATGGTAATTCCTCACTGCAGGGACAATGGATTGTGAGGAGAGAGGCTCATTCTGGTCCATGCTCAATTTTTGCAGTGTGTTTTTGCAAGCAATCTAATTTTGTGAGGTAAAATTTATTTGAACTCACATTTCACAATCTGACATAATGGTAGGTGACCTTTTAGGCTTTACAATAGAAGTGTGCTATAATACAGGTTTCTTCATACATTTTTAAGCACTACAGAATGAAGTAAGAGACGTTTGAGAGCCAAATGAACGGGAAGCTTACCTATAGAGCCCAGAACCACGAGGGCGGTGAGTATCCAGACCAGCACGACAGAGATGTAGCGAATCACCACCATCAGGATTATGGAGAGGACTAGAGGATAGAAATAAAAGAGATGAAACGATGCCATTGTCATGACAAAAAATGCCTTATTATTGTATAACGGCTATATTTATTGAAACATACGGCATAATTGTGTGATGTTTCATGTACATTTAAGGGGGGGGACACACACGACTACTTCTTTTGGATGCCAGCGCTCTACAGTGCAACCTTCTTACTCGTATATGCGCTTAATTATTTTGCTGTGCGACCTGGAATTTTCATTTAGTGCGCCTAGAATGAAAATCACCCAGATGATAATTGTTGCAATAATTAGGGTACTTCACTGCACTGCAGCCTGAGTACCATGGAGAATACACTGAGCGCAGATTCATGACGGTCATGCTTGCACTATTACTACAAAGAAAACAGCTTGTTACCTCAAATATTCTCCATTGTGCTCCTACATGTCTACGTGTGCTCCTAAATCGTTCTCCTAAATTTCAGTGTGCTCCTAAATTTCTGTGTGTGCTCCTAAATGTTTCTACTTTTAAAAAAGGTCAGCGTAGAGACCTGTATGCCGTCAGCTCTCCTGGAGACATTTCCTGTTATGATTTCCTGACCCTGTCTCAGGAAACACAACTTTCTACGTGGAGAGCAGAGGCCTCTTTGGCACAATTAAATCAAGCAGTACACAGAGAGAGAAGTCATTTAGGATATACACAATAATGCTTTACGAGGCTATACAGACAGCTAGAACATAAAATTCCACTTTAGGATGTACAGTACCTAGAGCCAGCACGCATAGGCCCATGATGATCTCCTTGCTGGCCATCACCCCGGCGATGACCCTGTGCAGCATGCTGTTGTCACTGACGAAGGTGACGAAGGCCTCAGCGAACTGGGCATAGCAGGAGATGTCCACAGGAGTGCAGCGGTGGAACACCGGGAGAGAATTACTGCACAAGGGGAGAGGATGGGGAAATGGTATCATCAGCATAGTCTCGCTAGTGTGTAAGTCTCGCTAGTGTGTAAAAAAAGGACTGTACCTTGGTGGCACGGGGAGTTTGGGGCACTTTTTGGATCTCTCTCCGTGGCTTGGATACTTGGAGACTGGGATGTCGTACGAGCAGAGCTCCGACCCTATGCAAAGAGGAGAAATAGGAAATAAACATTGCGTAATTCATTTCCACACTGTGGAAATGACCAATGAATACATGCATACAGTACGGATTAGAGCAGGAGGAACGCGCACCATTTTGCAGCGCAAACTTTTTGACGTCAGTGTACGTCTTGAGCTCTATGTCTGGACACCTGGACACACAGAGGGCCATGGACTTGATCTTCCTGTTCAGGATGTCAATGTTGCAGGGGTCCAGGAAGAAGACATACCTGGAAAAGGTCAAAGAACAGGACTTCAATNTGGACACACAGAGGGCCATGGACTTGATCTTCCTGTTCAGGATGTCAATGTTGCAGGGGTCCAGGAAGAAGACATACCTGGAAAAGGTCAAAGAACAGGACTTCAATTAGGATGGAGGGAAGTAGAAAAACATCCTGAAAAAGAGTGAGATGGAGTGTATTGGTCAATGGCACATGCTCCTTGAAGGAAGCCAAGAGCCCAAGTAAGACAGAACTAAACATCTGCAAATTTGAGTAACATCCTTGAATGTTCCCTTCCATCTTGCAATACAATAAATTGCACATTTTCCTAAGTATAGTTTCATAGTAGACTTTGTGATGTAGGTTGTGTAAAATGTGATGTGGGATACAGCTTATCAAACAGTCCAATCTCTGTAGCCAAAACGCCCCTGCTGCCCCTCACTCAAAACGTCAATGGGCAACCAGCCCAGCTTTTGAAACAAAGCCCATTGTCTCACTGAAACTGTTCCTAGAGACTGCTAGAATGGAAACTTACTGGACGAGCAGCTCAAAAAAAAGAAAGTTGAATCATGTTTGAATAATCTATTCGAATATCTTCCAAAAAAAAAAAGAACACGGGCGTGAATTAATGCAAAACATTGCTGCACTCAGGCTGCATGTGAAATGGCACCCTATTCCCTAGTGCACTATTATTGACCCCAGCTCTRGTCAAAAAGAGTGCACTATATAGAGAATAGGGTGCCATTTCAGACCCACATCAGTCTTTTCTGACCACAGGTAACAAGAAGTGAGTATAGTAAGATTTAGAGTAAAGTGTCCTACAGTAACACCCTGTGCTGGCAAGATAATTAAGCAAGAAGGCATGRGGGGGTGTGGTATATGGCCAATATACCACGGCTAAGGGCTGTTCTATCRCACGACAACGCGGAGTGCCTGGATACAACCCGTAGCCATATACCACAAACCCCCGAGGTGCCTTATTGCTATTATAAACTGATTACCCACATAASTAGAGCAGTAAAAATAAATGTTTTGTCATACCCGTGGTAATCAGCATTCAGGGCTCGAACCCCCCAGTTTATAATCCTCTGTAACCCACTGATCTCAGTGGTTAACCCATCAACAAAACAAATGCGCATCCAAGCTTTAACAGGCCKTGCATYAGATGAGCAAGAGAGTATAAGTGGCAAACTGGATTTCCAAATGATGAAATCCATGTTTGTGCACCGGTAATGTTAAATGGCGTGTGTTAAACTACCACAACAAAGGCTTGTCGATTGTGGGGAGGAAGAGGGAGAGAGTTAGCCTGGTTAAATCACACTGAACAATGGCGAAGGCCACGTTCTGTCTGGTTTAACCAGGCTAGGAGAGAGGAGTCATAACCTGCTGAGCCTACATTGTCATGGGACTGGACAGCTCGACCAAAACATAGTTATTACTTTGCTATATACATGATAGGCATCCATCTCGAGATGTTCCACATTTCCAAYGCGACTTACTTGTTGTCGGTCTGATCCCGGCCACTGAGCTCGACCCCCTCGATCTTGCCATTCTTCTGACCGCAGGTGTTACCGTAGCTGTCGTAGCCAGAGATGAGCCTGGATGCAGCTCCCGTGGAAATGGAGAAACCAGCGATACAGGCCTACAGGGGAAGCAGCTTCCATTAATAACAATATCACCATCATGACAATGTACACACCAAAAATATCAGGGTAGCACTGAACTATGCTGGTAAATACAATAATCAGTGTGTAGTGCCTTTTGCTTAAAAAAAAACAGAAGCTTTGGTTCCGAATTCAAGGTCCAGTTGGTGAGGACAGAGAGGAAGAGGCGAAGCGAGAGGGATAACTGGGCCCAAAGTCTGTCTTCKCCAGCATGTGACGTTTTTGTATGGAGGTTAATGAGTGTCAAATGTCATTAACAAAAAAAAATTATGCTTATTTGCTCGAATATACGTTTTGTAATAATTAGGTTGTTATGTGTACTTATATAATTAGGCCACGTTACATCCCGGCAACTATTAAGAGTTCTGCCTGGTAGTCACTAATTAACACAGCCACAAAGTCATAAATCCTGCCTATTTCTACAATTTTTCTTCTTCAAATGTGATTTTAAACCTCATCCTTAACCACACTGCTAACCGTATGCCCAACCCTAAACCTTAAATTAAGACTAAAACACAAATGTTTGTTTTCATGAATGTTTACGATACCCTTTGTGGCTGTGGTAACTTGTGCTCATTCACACGCGTATCTGCCCCCTCATTGGCTAGAATGGTCCCACCTGATCTTGCCTCCTCCTGACTGCTTTCCATTTTTGAAGACATGTATTTTCATTAGAGCCGCCACTAGAGTATCTGGTCAATATAATCGATCATCTGTTGTGAGGAGCAACTGAACAAATGTCCAGTCGACTGCAGTCTAAAGTTCATGACCTTTGATGACACGGTTGTTGTAAAAGTCATGCAGTCCCAAGTCGGACACTTTTTATAATAACGTGACCAGGGTTAGTCAACGTCTTGACAAAAGCGATCCGCTCGAACGCGCCCATKGTGGTCTACAAAGAAATCACAACTAACTCACCATTCCGATACAGAACAATGYGAATATGATGAGCCATGGAATATCCGTGCAGCTTCGATCCTCCAATGGTTTCCACTCGCGCTGCTTTTGCTAACAAATAAAATTGAGAAACAATCAAAATCGTCATCTGTGAACACCTGGTGCATGCGCGAAACTGGTTTAACCTGGCGTGCTTTTTTGTTGTTGCTCAAGTCAGTTTTTCCACACACAGCAACTACTGTACTGTAATTGACTAAATAACTTAGTTTCACCCAAATTAACATGCACGCGTCTTTTTACACACGGAAGTAGCCCGTTGTTTAAAACGTAAGCAACTATGGCTTACTACATATAGTACAAGACAACGCCTCGAAAGATCTACAGTCGACAACAACGTGTACGTGTTCGTAGCTAAATGGATATCCCAAAACAGATAATGTTAGCAACAAATCCAAAAATGTCTAGCTAGTTAGTTTTGTCTTAAATATCCCGAACCCCGATTACCTCTGAACTGCCACAGCATCCCATTGTTAACAGGCGATTTAGGGAGTGACTGGAACTTCCAAAACACCACAATCGTTTAAGTTTCAAGTGCCCGCCTCACTTCCTTGCCTGTATTTTACACTGCGCTTCTAAACAGATTAGTTGTTTAGCAAACTCTTCYCCTCAGCTGCATCCATGGCCTCTATTGATAATACGGAATACTTCGCAAGGATGTGTATGCATATCCTACTTTTTACTGCAGGTAAAAAGCAGGAAGAGTTCAACTTTCCTTATGACCGAGGCGGAAGTGTCGCTGCAATCACACGTTTTTTTATAATATTATTTTGTGGCACTGGGTACACTTTCACTGTAGGCTATACGTTGGACGCAATTGTACCCCCACTGAAAACCCATTGACATTAAAACCGTGAAAACCCCAAAGAGTTTATTGCAGACATTCACCTTATGGAAATAAATGTTTCTATTCAAATGCATGTTCTTATGACATGAATACAAGTTGCAGAATTTGCTAACGGCTTTAAATAAAACATGTTTTTTTTTGTAGTATTTTGAAATGTTAGAGTGTTGGTGGACACAGACTTTAGTTATCCAAGAAACAAATGTGCTTTTGTTTATTTTKGCAAATAAAAACGTTCAGCTACTACAGGGCATAACAAAAGCACCATAAACTTCCAGCAAGAACCTCAGTGATAATGGCACTGACCATCCAGAGCCATTTGTAATGAGCATATCAAAGTCAACTGACAATTCAGTGTGAAAGGCAATTCTAATCCCACTGCCCTGAGTGATGACAGCATCTCATGATTTCATTCTGAAAGCAACACTCTAATCGGTGATGATTCACACAGAAACCTCGCCTGGTTGCTGTCTCCGTTCTGCTATTAGACAGAATGTTCATATTTGAAGATTTCCGAAAGGCAGTCTCTTTGGCAAATGACGGGGAATGTCAAGGAGGGAATGTTAGCTACAAAGACTGGTATCCAGACTAACACAAACATGGTGACATTTCTTTTTTCACCTTTATTTAACCAGTTGAGAACAAGTTCTCATTTACAACTGCGACCTGCGCAAGATAAAGCAAAGCAGCAGTGGCAACACAAACAACAACACATGGAATAAACAAACGTACAGTCAATAACACAATAGAAATAAATTTATTATAGTGTGTGCAAATGAGGTAAGATTAGGGAGGTAAGGCAATAAATAGGCCTTAGTGGCGAAGTAATTTCAATTTAGCAATTAAACACTGGAGTGATAGATGTGCAGAAGGTGAATGTGCAAGTAGAGATACTGGGTGCAAAGGAGCAAAAAAAAATATAACAATGTGGGGTTGAGGTAGTTGGATGGCCTATTTACCGATGGGCTATGTACAGGTGCAATGATCTGTGAGCTACTCTGACAGCTGATGCTTTAAGTTAGTGGGAGAGATGAGTCTCCAACTCAGGGATTTTTGCAATTCGTTCCAGTCATTGGCAGCAGAGAACTGGAAGGAAAGGCAGCCAAAGGAGGAATTGGCTTTGGGGTGCCCAGTGAAATATACCTGCTGGAGCGCGTGCTACGGGTGGTGCTACTATGGTGACCAGTGAGCTGAGATAAGGTGGGGGCTTTACCTAGTAAAGACTTTTATTAGATGACCTGGAGCCAGTGGGTTTGGCGACGAATATGAAGCGAGGGCCAGCCAACGAGAGCATACAGGTCGCAGTGGTGGGTAGTATACAGGGCTTTGGTGACAAAACGGATGGCACTGTGATAGACTGCATCCAATTTGCTGAGTAGAGTGTTGGAGTCTATTTTGTAAATGACATCGCCGAAGTCAAGGATCGGTAGGATAGTCCGTTTTACGAGGRTATGTTAAGCAGCATGAGTGAAGGATGCTTTGTCACCAAATAGAATACAAACGGACACTCAATCTACTAGCTCAATATATCAATCTCTTCTTCACAGATCTAGAACAGCATATCATATTTTGCAATGACCTRTAGGCTAGTGGCAAGGACTGCAAAATGTTTAGATTCCCAAGGAAAAACAAAACACAACCAYGTTTTTCACATCTATAATGTCTCTCATTTATGAAATGGATGGTTGTATAAAAATATTYTACTGCAAGTTGTTAAATTGACAGACACTGTGAGACAGCCCCTAAACTCAAAAAGTGCAGAAAATGCCTTCATGGGGGGGAATGGGCCACATAAACTCATGTAATCCAATATTGCAACAAAAATTTGGAATACAAGTAGTCAGTTGTCTGCCCTACATACACAAACAAAATAGCATTAGGATATCTTAATGCATCTTGGAGACTTGTAAAGACAGGGACACTATAGGCGTGAATAAATACTATGAATATTTATGATAAATGTAAGTACTTTCCTGGCCATAATAAGTCTTTTGATGTATGTAATTGGAGTAATAMCTCCCCCTAGTGGTGAATTTGGAGAATACCCCGACACCAGATAAGAGTCGGCAACATTTATGAGATTGTGGGTCTGTTTCCCACCCAGATTAAGCCCGCTCAGTAGTTTGTGTCCGGGAAACCAGCAAGTAAGACTTACTCTTGATGTAAAGTTGCAGTTTAGCTGACGTTTTAAGTTTTAGCAAACTTTAATACGCATTTCGCAACTGTCATCTGAATACTAAAAAATGTAATAAAAAAAGTACTTTCTATTCTATATGATAGTGTTGTGTAGTTGTTCCTTTCTGTTGTGTAGTTGTTCCTGCTTGGAGAGTTGTTCCTGTTGTATGGTTATATACAGTAGTGCTGYGTAGCTGTACCTGTTGGTTCTATAGCTTTCTCTGTTATTGTTGTGGCAGCTGTTTAGCTCCTGTTATCATCCCACATCCCGCCCAGCGTTGGGCCCTCCCATGACTCTGAGCATGAGCACCAGGTCCTGGGCATAGCYACACATGGGGCCAGGCTGGTGCCTCGAGGCTGGGGGAACTGTCCCTTATTGGAAACTACACCTATAGAGAGGACAGGGTCAGTACAACACACACACAGGTATGCAAGAACACATACACAGTTCTGACCTTCACAAAACCTCACCATTCCAGTGTACAATGAGCCAGTCCTCCTATATCCCCATCCATGCTCAAATCACTTTACATARTAAAATGGCAAAAGTAGTGCACTATATAGGGAATAGGGTGCCTTTTGAGAGCCTACTCTGACTACAGTGACTTTTATACAGGTAGGCCTAAAGAGGTAGGCCTAAACACTATAGTGCATCCCAAATGGCCCTATTCCCATAGGGCTCTGGTCAAAAGTAGTGCACTATATAGGGAATAGGGTGCCATTTGGGATGCATKCTAGACTGAGTGTACAAAACATTATGAACACCTGCTCTATAGCTATGATCCTGTCAATTGTTAAATCCACTTCAATCAGTGTAGATGAAGGGGAGGAGTGTATATCCAGTCAGTGTGACAGGCTGTACTTGAAAACACACTAATGTCTTTTATATGAAATACTAATTCAATAGTCTAATGTATTCAAGCGGGTCGAGGCCCAGACTGGGACATTTACACTAGGAAGCGGCATAGCTCTGTGAAACATCGGAAGCAATTCACTTTCAATGGAGGGAAAGTGAAAGAAGTGGAATGGGCCGCTGACCCATGCGAGCATGGGCAAGGGAGCTGAACAGGGCGGGGCTAAAGTTGGGGAAAGCTGAACTTTATTCGAATCCTCTGCGATTTTGCGACACGAGTGACAAATCGAAGCTCACCATAACAGAAGACAGAGGCCACAAACATGTCACTGAAAAATACTGCCGGCTGCAACTGTGTTAAAACCCGGTTTYAACAAGTGTACAGTAAGTGTATATTTTGCATTTGTGAAATGATTTTGAYGTGAYGTGAAAGTAGWGGGCTTTATGTTTCTACAACCGTACTGTATTTGGCKTTTTYTGGCTTCCAGAGCCAATTCACMTCTAAACAGAACATGCAAGGTCCTTGGACTATAAGGACTAACKWWRGGCTCCCTTAGTCCATTATTGGGCTAACATACTCCCTGCAAGAGCTGTAATAAAATGTACCTCTGCCCCTGATGGTTGTTATGTCAGCCACGGTTTGTAGTGAATGATCAGAAAAGYTGTCTATGAACTGTTTATAATCCTCTCTAAGGATAATGGCAACATKAATCAAATCATGAACAAAGGCTACTTTATGAAGGCTATCCAGAATTCTCTTTGGCGTCCCCATACAGTCAGATATCTTTCAATAAAGCTGAGACTACGTTAACTTGATTAGTTCCCTGGAACTGCACAGTGATACAATCACATAATGTTATTACATTGTAGCAGAAAGTCTTCTGTAGCTGTCATGCCACGATTCTGTTTTTTACCACAAGATTGCAGCAAACATCTCTGAAACGGGAATCCAACGCTCTAGCAGGCACCTGCACTGACACCTTGATCCGAACCACGGGTCTGTATTTCTTCAAAAGTGGAATAGATAACCATCAATTGTAAAGTTTTTACATGCAYGTCTTCTTTATGCATATTGTTTATCTTCTAATATACAGTTATGTATTGGAGAAATTGGTGAGCACACCTCATATTTTTACTTTGTATGCCCTACTCGTGTGTGTCTGTGTGTGAGTGTATTCATTAGTGTACTAACACACACGTTTATCGCTTTCCTTCGCCGGCATGTGGAAGCATTGCTTAGGCATGTTCATCCTGGAGATCCATTTTGTTATCTGTTTTCTCCCCTCTTTTGTATTTACTTTCTGTGCCAACTACCAAAGAGTTTACGGTACACACACCCACTCTCTCTCTCTCCCCCCCTGCTCTCACACACACACACTCCCTCTCAGACATATACACACTCCCTCTCTCACACACTCTCGCTCCCTCTCCTTGTCTCAAACTAATGCACACCATTAGAAATCACTTGTCATCCCCCATGTCAGCCACCTATCCTAGTGTTTCCCCTATATTCAATTAGCAGTATTCTTTTTTAACATATATCATTTTGTGGATAGTAAAACATTTTCTGTGTCAACTTAAATGACTAATATTAGATATAAATGACATAGAAAAGATAAAGGAGCTATATACAGTTGAAGTTGGAAGTTTACATACACCTTAGCCAAATACATTTAAACWCGRTTTTTCACAATTCCTGACATTTAATCCTAGTAAAAATTCCCTGTCTTAGGTCAGTTAGGATCACCACTTTATTTTAAGAATGTGAAATGTCAGAATAATAGGATAGAGAATGGCTGTGTAACTGAGTCAGGTTTGTAGGCCTCCTGGCTCGCACACGCTTCTTCAGTTCTGCCCACAATGTTCTATAGGATTGAGGTCAGGGCTTTGTGATGACCACTCGAAAACCTTGACTTTGTTGTCCTTCAGCCATTTTGCCACAACTTTGGAAGTATGCTGGGGTCATTGTCCATTTGGAAGACCCATTTGTGACCAAGCTTTAACTTCCTGACTGATGGCTTGAGATGTTGCTTCATATAATCCACATCATTTTCCTACCTCATGATGCCATCTATTTTGTTAAGCGCACAAGTCCCTCCTGCAGCAAAGCACCCCCACAACATGATGCTGCCACCCTGTGCGTCACGGTTGGGATGGTGTTCTTCGGCTTGCAAGTCTCCCCCTTTATCCTCCAACATAACATGGTCATTATGGTCAAACAGTTCTATTTTTTGTTCATCAGACCAAGAGGACATTTCTCCAAAAAGTACGATCTTTGTCCCCATGGCAGCTGCAAACAGTAGTCTGGCTTTTTTTAATGGCGCTTTTGTATTAGTGTCTTCTTCCTTGCTGAGCAGCCTTTCAGGTTATGTCGATATAGGACTTGTTTTACTGTGGATATAGATAATTGTGTACCTGTTTCCTCCAGCATCTTCACAAGGTCCTTTGCTGTTGTTCTGGGATTGATTTGAACTTTTCGCACCAAAGTACGTTAATCTCTAGGAGACAGAACACGTCTCCTTTCCTGAGCGGTATGATGGCTGCGTGTCCCATGGTGTTTTTATACTTGCGTACTATTGTTTGTACGGATGAACATGGTTCCTTCAGGTGTTTGGAAATTGCTCCCAAGGATGAACCAGACCTGCAATTTTTTTTCTGAGGTCTTGGCTGATTTCTTTTGATTTTCCCATGATGTCAAGCAAAGAGGCCTTGAGTTTGAAGGTAGGCCTTGAAATACAATACACAGGTACACCTCCAATTGACTCAAATTATGTCAGAAGCTTCTAATGCCTATCAGAAGCTTCTAATGCTATGACATCTATTTCTGGAATTTCCAAGCTGTTTAAAGGCACAGTCAACTTAGTGTATGTAAACTTCCGACCAACTGGAGTTGTGGTACAGTGAATTATACGTGAAATAATCTGTCTGTAAACAATTGTTGGAAAGAATATCTGTGTCATGCACAAAGTAGATGTCCTAACCGACTTGCCAAAACATATAGTTTGTTAACAAGAAATATGTGGAGTGGTTGAAAAACACATTTTAATGACTCCAACCTAAGTGTATGTGAACTTCCGACTTCAACTGTATGTTTAATAAGATAAAATTTGAGAACCTA
>NC_036853.1:50314413-50327692 GCF_002910315.2 Salvelinus sp. IW2-2015
AACATCCACCAAAATAAAAACTAGACAGTCAGGGAGAATCTAAAATTCCAAAAAGGTCATGGCATGGGGTCCACATTGATTTTGCTAAAGTTTGAGTCACTCAGATAGCATAAGAACATCACATAAGCCATTGCAAAATGTGTAGAATTGCAGGAAATTAGGTTTGAAAGTAACTGTAAAGTGAAAATCGCACTTTTAAAAGTTAATATTCTGTTAACTCATACCGAAATAATGTTGTTGATTAGTCCTATACTTGTTTTTGTGGCCAAAGCATACATGAGATTTTTTTTTTCAAAAACCTCACATCAAACTCTAAAAAAGGTTAGCTATTTCTTCATAGAGTATGATGTAATAACAATTGACATTAAAACCAGTAGATAGTGACAGCGCTGACATCATCCACATATTCCTATGGAAAACTCCCGATGGCGCATGAAGCTGGAAGTATTTTAATTTGACGCGTGCCATATTGCTGAATGGGGCTGAATGCCACCAAAAAATCACAAAGGATCATGGTGAAAGTGTCCGTAACTAGCAAAGGATCATAGTTGATGTAGTCGTTTTCATCCTGCCTGAGACAGTCAAGCCAATGCTGCTAGATGACATCGGCGTCAATACCGGATACCACGTGAATACCAAGTGCAAAGAGCGTGCATGAGGGTGCGAGCCTCCTCGTAGCCTGCCCATCCGTGATTGGTCAGTGTCAGCACGTGGTCCTGTGTGACGACAAATGTAGTAGTCAGAATGGATAACTATTTAATTAATTATCTCGATTTGTAGCAAACTTTTAAATAATTCATCATGGTGATCGAATAAACACATATTATAGCCCAAAACAGCTGTCTAAAAAAAATGTTGGTCCGTTCTGACTATTATAATTACATAGGCTTTCTAGGGCAAACCAGGGCTTTTGGCACCGCTAGGTTGTACGCAGTTGCTGACCAGCGGAGCTCGTGACTTCACGCTCCAGACCGGACACTGGGGGCCTGGTAATCCTCCACAGGAGGATGAGCTGGCCAGTCAGCGGTATAGAGGAGGATGAGCTAGCCAATCAGCAGTCTACTTGCATTAATATTTTTTATGACGGTATAGTCCACACCATTCTGTTTTTGAGGTACGCCCACACCATTCCAACACAGAAAAGCTGCCTTTTAACATACTTAATTCCCATTTTTTGGAATGAAAACTATTTCACTCTTATTGTAAGTAATTATAGGTCATATTTCATAGAAATCTGGAAAGCACTGGGCGCAGTTACTTTAAAACAGCCAATATTTGCCTCCCGAGTGCGCCAGCTGGGCCTTAAGTAGCTGTGCACTCCAGGTAGCGTGCCGCCTAGTGATTCTGCGGTTTGAGCTCCAGGCTCTGATCGCAGCCGGCCGGTGACCCGGAGGCTCATGGGGCGCGCGCACAATTGGCCCAGCGTCGTCCGGGTTAGGGGAGAGTATTGCCCGGCAGGGATATCCTGGTCTCATCGCGCACTAGCGACTTCCTGTGGCGGCCAGCGCAGGCACGCTGAAATGGTTCTCCAGAGTTACGGTTTTCCGTCCAACACCATTGGTGCGGCTGGCTTCCGGCGTTGGATGGGCATTGTGTTAAAAGCAGTGCGCTTACGTTGGTTGTGTTTCGGAGGACGCATGGCTCTCGCTCCTTCGCTCTCCCAAGTCATGTACGAGAGTTGCAGCGATGAGGACAAGACAGACTGTAACTACTACCAATTGGAGTACCGACGAAAGGTTGGGGAGAAAAAGGGTCAAAAAATAAAGCTCATATTTTGTCCTAAGGCAAAGAGGAGGGACCCCCACACTAAAACCCTTAGCCACCGCTGCATGACAAAATGCCTAGGGAAACACTGGTATTGTGTCGTGATATTCATTAGGTGCCGATTTCAGATTGTAGTCTATTATGTTGGTGCCAGCAGCAGATGTTGTCAGCTTTTGTGTATGTATGTATGTATGTGTACAGTATAACGTGTTAAACCGTCCCTCGGCCCCGACACGGCGAACCCAGGGGACCCTGCAACACATCAACAACTGACACCCAGCGAAGCGTCAACCCATCGCTCCACAAAAGCGCGGCCCTTGCAGAAGAAACAAAGGAGTAACCTACGTAAACGTCAGAGCAAGTGACGTAACGATTGAAACGCTACTAGCGCGTACCCGCTAACTAAGCTAGCCGATTTCACATCGTACATATGTATGTATGTATGTATGTATGTATTGTAGTATGTAGTGTATTATCTGTGTGAGCTTTGTGGGGATATGTGTGTGTGGAGAGGAGGGTTAGGGTGGGCTTATCCAAAACTCCTGCTGTCGCTTTAATCCCCCTGGCGTGTGTGTGTTTACGTGCCCACACACACGCTGAGACAGTACACACACACACACACATGCAAACACACACAGTATTTAGTATGTCAGTGTGTCAGAGGGTTTTTAAACACCCCCCTTTCAGTCAAGGCCTACCTGTCAATCATGGAGTAGGAATAGCCAGGCTGAAACCACTTACCCAATAAATACCGGATTGTATTCGTGTGTTGGAAGGGAGTCAAAATACGGTTATTTATTTTGGGAGAGTATCTTGTATGGACATTGATGGACCATCATGATCAACAAAGTAAAARCACATGACATGATGTATTGGTCTTGATCTCTACTGATGAGTGTGCAAGTTCGTTTTGCATGGCCCGGTGTCCCGGKTTTGGAGATTTCATTTAAGGATCAATGAAATGGTCTAATTAAGCAATAMTTTTAGGAGATGTGGTATTTGGCCAATATGCCACTAGTGCCTGGATACAGCCCTTAGCCATGGTACRTTGGCAATATACCACACACACCTGAGGTGCCTTATTGCTGTTATAAACTGGTTACCAACGTAATTAGAGCAGTAAAAATACATGTTTTGTCATACCCATGGTATAGGGTCCGTTATAAACTGGGTGGTTTGAGCCCTGAATGCTGATTGGCACACAGCCGTGGTATATCAGACCGTATACCACGGGTATGACCAAACATTTATTTTTACTGCTCTAATTACATTGGTAACCAGTTTATAATAGCAATAAGGCACCTCGGGGGTTTGTGGTATGACCAATAAACCACGGCTAAGGGCTGCGTCCAGGCACTCTGCGATGCGTCGTGCTTAAGAACAGCCCTAGTTGTAGTGTATTGGCCACATACCACATAATGTACACTACTCCACTTCTTGGTTGACAGATACACTTTCCAATAGCAAGGAAGGAGGCGGGACTTCAATATCTTCTCGGAGAGAGGTTCGTGGACATCTGCGCTTGGTTGGTCCTGAAAATATGTATCGGCTTCGGGCACCTCCGTACAATCTACCTGCTGCAATCGTTCGTGTCTTCGATTAAAAAAACGCCTAGCCGTTATCTAAACACATGCACCGAAGCCATCGACCAGTGATAACGAACAGCTTTAGATACTTATCTTTTAGGCGTATACTGTACCGTAATGGAGAAGGGAAATGTAGCTATCTAGCCAAATTGCTAAYACAGAGGACCCAACACCAAACCTTCGTATGGAGATTAAAACGGTTATCATCAATCTAATCTATCAACGGAGGACATTCAACCGTTTTGGGATTTATTCACTCAAGAAGCCGGTGTGAATCCACATAGCTACAGGTAAATGGTTAGCCATGTTTGTCAAAATGCTGTTGTGAAAATGGAACCTAGCAGCTAACTTACTGTTACTGTAGCTAGCTGGCTAAAGGTGGTATCCAACGTTAGCTGGCTAGGTAGCTCAAACGCTCAGGTGTTGCCACCAAGCTAGCACAGTTTCCAAGTTAGCTAGCTAGAAGTTAGCCACCAGAAATGGCTAACTGGCTTGTAAAATATCTACTCCWTTCCGTACCACTGAACCTAGCTACATTTTACGGGGGGGCTTTAGCTAGTCATAGACTAGTAACGTTAGTCAATTCATAGTTCGCCAATGTTCCCATAACCGACTCTCACCTAGCCAGTACTGACAGTAACGTTAATGTCTATTCTTTTCGGGGCAAAGTTGTTGAATCGGAGTCAACGTCCATACAGCCAACCATACCTCGCTCGATATGAGTTTAACTAATATTTATTACGCTAACCTCAAACGAGTGTGGTTTAGTGTGTCATCTCGATTCGAGCAAGGCTGGGCCGTCAGAACACATCGGGCTGTGCCGCTGCGTCGACCCCAGCTTTAAAGGTATCTTTTCTCAACCTAGACAAGAGTGTGAGTTCGGGGATCCGTTTTGAGGCCTATAGAGAAGAGTGACAGAGTGGAACCGCAGCGATACACACCCAAAAATATTACAGGCGGAATGGGTTTGTCAAAGAGAATGAGAAAGGGCTCAAATCATATCGCTTTTTTCCCCCACTGAACGTGACCGCAAACGAACCTTTTCGATCGGTTGACGATGCTTCGGTATTACAGATGTAGTATAAAGGTAGAATTGTATATAGCCTACCTGCCCATTTTAGATTATCCAACCATTTGTCAGACTACATGAATGATGTCCACCCCTTAATGTCAAGTCAAATCACATGCTGCACTAAGGCCTATCCCTTGGCAGACCAGACACCAACCTGTAGTTTTGGGTGGGGGTGTTGACTAGCTCTAGCAGCACATGCCTGCATAGCTTGTGTGGTAACACTTGACAGGTGATCCTGTTGAGGACTGAACACATGATTGTCATCTCTGCTTCAGCTATTTAGATTGTTTCTGTAGGCAGGGTCCACCTTGAAACTTGTGAAGATGGCAGGATAAAGGATGGTGAATAAGATGCAAATGAGCTGTGAGGTCACAGTAAGATCCTCCCTGTAAGGGAAGGAAAGATAATTCAGAGAGGGAATATAGAAGGTACATGAATCAAACAAAAGGAGATGATGAGAGGAAGCTATTCAAGAGTATTTGGTTTCCACTAGCAGTCAGATTCATACAGCCACAACATCAAAATTGGCTACACAAATGTGTCTTAATTTAAGGTCGGGGTTAGGCATAATGTTAGCAGTGGGGTTAGGTTTAAAATATAATTTGAAGACGATAAATTGTAGGAACGGGTGGGGTTTATGACTATGGATATAGAAGCTAGTGACTTCCCTACAGCTCTGCTCATGTATCGAACAAAATGAAATTGGGACACATCTGATCGTCACCTCCATTCTGATGAATGGGGACTGAATGATACACTCTCAGGGAGAGACCTCTCTGCCACCTCATCGATCATGATACGCACGCAGAGTCCATTTGAATGCAAATGTATGCACTACTCCTCAGCTGCCCCCTGGTCCAGGAGAARTTGTTAGTGGTGGTGATTTTAATGTATTACGGTAACCAGGTTTTCATCCAACCTTTTTATGCGAGTGAAGCACACGTTGGATAAAACTTGTCACTACAGGACTGATGGGAACAGCAAATTTGTCTGTAAACTTTCCAAATGGCGACAAAACAAAATATATTTTTGTGTCGGTAAAATGAATTATGTACGAAATGGCGGTGGAAATGCCTTTATGCAGAAATATTCATCTATCCATCATATGGAAGTACATTTGGAGTCACGTGGTGATATATTTTGTTTGATCCTCCTGCTAGGACTCGGGGAAGAATGCAGTTTATTAGGTTACAGATGAAATAAGTTCTGAACTTCACAGGGTGTTGCACGTGATGAGCTTGATGCTCCTTTCCAAACATTTTTTTGGGGCTGTCTTATTCTGCTGACATGATTGATGCTTCACTGCCGTTGGAAAATTATAAATAATCTCGCTATTTTGTCCATAATAATCTCATCGTGTAGACCAGGTGTTCCCAAACTTTTTATAGTCCCGTACCCCTTCAAACATTCAACCTCCAGCTGCGTACCCCCTCTAGCACCAGGGTCAGCATACTTTCACATTTGTTGTTGTTGTTGTTGCCATCATTGTAAGCCTGCCACACACACACTATACGATACATTTATTAAACATAAGAATGAGTGTGAGGTTGTCACAACCCGGCTCGTGGGAAGTGACAAAAGCTCTTATAGGAACAGGGCACAAATAATAATACAATAATAATAATAATCAATCATTTTGGGCTATTATTTAACCATCTTACATATAGAACCTTATTTGTTAATCAAAAATGTTGAATGACTCACCACAGGTTAATGAGAAGGGTGCGCTTGAAAGGATGCACATAACTCTGCAATGTTGGGTTGTATTGGAGAGAGTCTCRGTCTTAAATCATTTYCCACACAGTCTGTGCCTGTATTTAGTTTTCATGCTAGTGAGGGCCAAGAATCCACTCTCACATAGGTACGTGGTTGCAAAGGGCATCAGTGTCTTAACAGCACAATTTGCCAAGGCAAGAAACTCTGAGCCCARTCCMRAAATTTGGCAGTGGCTTCTGATTAAATTCAATTTTCACAGAACCGCTTGCCTTGTTGCAATTTCGATGAGGCTCTCTTGTTCAGATATTGGTAAGTGGACTGGAGGCAGGGCATGAAAGGGATAATGAATCCAGTTGTTTGTGTTGTTCGTTTCGGGAAAGTACCTGCGTAATTGCGCACCCAGCTCACTCAGGTGCTTCGTTATATCACATTTGACATTGTCTGTAAGCTTGAGTTAATTTGCACACAAAAAATAATACAATGATGGAAAGACCTGTGTTGTYCTTGTTAATGCAGACAGAGAAGAGCTCCAACTTCTTAATCATAGCCTCAATTTTGTCACGCACATTGAATATAGTTGTGGAGAGTCCCTGTAATCCTAGATTCAGATCATTCAGGCGAGAAAAAACATCACCCAGATAGGCCAGTCGTGTGAGAAACTCGTCATCAGGCAAGCGGTCAGACGTGAAAATTATGGTCAGTAAAGAAAACTTTAAGCTCGTCTCTCAATTTAAAAAAACGTGTCAATACTTTKCCCCTTGATAACCAGCGCACTTCTGTATGTTGTAAAAGCRTTACATGGTCGCTGCCCATATCATTGCGTAATGCAGAAAATACACGAGAGTTCAGGGACCTTGCTTAAACAAAGTTAACCATTATCACTGTAGTGTCCAAAACATATTTCAAGCTGTCAGGCATTCCCTTGGCAGCAAGAGCCTCTCGGTGGATGCTGCAATGTACCTAAGTGGCGTCGGTAGCAACTGCTTGTACGCGCGTTACCACTCCACTATGTCTCCCTGTCATGGCTTTTGTGCCATCAGTACAGATACCAACACATCTTGACCACCAAAGTCCATTTGATGTCACAAAGCTGTCCAGTACTTTAAAAATATTCTCTCATGTTGTCCTGGTTTGCTGAAGAGGATGTCTTCCTTAATTGACCCCCCATAAACGTAACGGACATATACCAGGAGCTGTGCCAGGCTCACCACGTCTGTTGACTCATCCAGCTGTAACGCATATAATTCACTGCCTTGTATGCAAAGCAGTAATTGTTTCAAATCATCTCCTGTATTGTCACTGATGCGTCGTGAAACAGTGTTATTTGATGAAGGCATTGTCTGTATTGTTTTTTGGGCCTTTTCCCCCAGCATTGTCCCAGCCATATCCGTGGCAGCAGGAAAAATTAAGTCCTCCACAATAGTATAGGGCTTGCCTGTCCTAGCCACTCAGTAGCTCACCATATAAGATGCTTCTAGCCCCTTCTTATTAATGGTATCTGTTGCTTTTATACATGTCTTACTACTCGAAAGTCGTCTTTATTCTCGCACAAATAAACTCCCGTAGCTTATTTTTCAAATTGTCATGTTTTGTTTCTAAATGTCTGCGCAAGAGTGAAGGTTTCCCACGAGAGAGTAACGGTTAATGTGATTGGATGTTAATTATTTGACTAGGCTACCTGTATTTGACGTTGTGTTGTTATTTCGCGGGAATACTTGGTTTAACTTTATTTTGGGCAGTGAAACGAGGCTATTCAGGCAAGGTGGGGGAAAATACCACATCCAAATGTATTGCCCCGTTGGAAAATATAAATGGACTGTGAAAATGTGAAGGGGGAAAAAAAGTGAATCACTTTTTTATTTGGCGTACCCTCGACGACATTGCGCGTACCCCAGTTTGGGAATACATGGACTAGAGCGTAGGTGACAAAACCATGAGTAGAGTTGAAAATGTGATTGGAAACCCATTTCACTTGTACTTTTTATTCAGTACATGAGAATTTGACCGAAAAGTTMTTTTTATGTGCACTTCTGCTGGTGGGGGAAAATGCGCATGTTGTTTTTATGCAGATTTTTTWAAATATTCACATCGGTTGCCAATTGGATGGAAACCTAGCTAGTAAAGASAGTAGCCTGTGCCAATGGTTGTGGCCGGCTGGGCGCTACTGCGGCCGATGAGGGAAGGAGGAAACACTCATTGTGTTCATGAGTGTACTCAACTGCCTTCTTTATTAGGTCTGTGTGGGATACAACACACATTATACACTCATTTTTTCCACCTAACCTCAGTGTTTTGTTTGTCATCGGCTCACTTTTGTGTCAAGGCCCCCTTTCTTCAGCATCCGGGGCAGCTGAGGGCAGACATCTCCACGGAAACCAATTGAAGCCAAGTTCTTTTGGGCAGGGTGGTGATCTCACTCACACCTAAGAAGTGATACCTTTCTGAATGTGTTGTCGTAGATGCAGGCTGGTCTCAGCGTAAAAAAAATAGTTATATTTTTTTACCAACAGCTGACTGGAGACGAGACGGCCGGGTATTCGTGCGACTGTCCTTTTCCTGCGGTCACATGGACTCTTAACCACGTGATGGATCTTTGTTGCTCCTTGCTGAAACAAGCAAGAGGTGTTGTAGCAAATGAGTACATGTAGAAAGGCGCAGCAGCACACAATATAACCTACGACAGCGCATGCAGTCGTAAAAAATACAGCGCATGTGCGTAAAAAATAATAGACATTTTAATTGTATTATATTATTTGCTATTGGAACGGTTTTACAGAGACTGCGGTCATTTGGCTGGCCAATTGCCATCATGCAAAATTCCATCACAGCCCTACTCCGATCATAAGCCTATTCTATTGCAGGAACTGTAAGGACTTTGGTTTGTCAGTTGTGTAGATGGTTTTAAGCGCCAGATGTGGTGTGAGTGTCGGGGTGTTTTCTGAATGAATGAATGAATGTACTTTATTGATCCCCATGGAGGGGGAGGGGAGGGGGGGGGTCATGTAAATGGTAAGGAATGACGGCTGTAAAATGTACAGACAGAGAGGGAGTTCAATGCCTTTGAGCAATTGGGGCATGTAGCCCAGAGACAGACGCGCAGCCGTTGTGCACATACGCATTTCCCCTTACTGGGTGACCACACACCGCCGTTGCATCCAGTTACATTGTTCCCCGCTGAGTGTGATGTTGGTGAGCATGCCCAACGAGGTAGGCATCAGCTTGTTTTACCCAGCAGCCCACTGAAAAGAAGAGGAAGTGATGCTGATCATTAGCTAATCCTCGTGGAATCTGACCGTGTCAGAATAGGCTCTCTCTCTCTTTCTCCCTCTCGGCTGTCATCTGTGTCTGTCTTCAGCGCATGGGAAAGTCCTTCCCAGGCTCTTTCCCCAATTTGTCTTGCGTCCTCACTCCTCAAAACGCATTGGCGGAGAAGGCCTGAGGTGCGGTACCTTGGATCTTCTCCCCTCCAATGTGATTTGAGAAAGGTGAAGAAAGACGAATTCGAGGAAGAATTCCCAGATCAAACCAGCTAGTTTGTTGGTTGAGTCGGTGGGAGGTCCTCCACAGCTAGGTCAATGGTCCAGAAGTCAAGACTTCTCCTGGACAGTGGAAACCAGAGAGAGAGACTAGAGACTTGAACACGGGCCCAGTGAGGATGCTACTTGTAAAATGCATCCTTCCTTCCTTCCTTCCTTCCTTGAAGTTTAATGATGACAGGTTTAACACGGTTACGGTAGAAAGATAGATAGGTGTACGCCAAGGTGTGTGTGTGTGTGGTTGCTATATATATATATATATACACTGCTCAAAAAATAAAGGGAACACTTAAACAACACAATGTAACTCCAAGTCAATCCACACTCTGTGAAATCAAACTGTCCACTTAGGAAGCAACACTGATTGACAATAAATTTCACATGCTGTTGTGCAAATGGAATAGACAACAGGTGGAAATTATAGGCAATTAGCACAAGACACCCCCAATAAAAGGAGTGGTTCTGCAGGTGGTGACCACAGACCACTACTCAGTTCCTATGCTTCCTGCGGTGATGTTTTGGTCACTTTTGAATGCTGCGGTGCTTTCACTCAGTGGTAGCATGAGACGGAGTCTACAACCCACACAAGTGGCTCAGGTAGTGCAGCTCATCCAGGATGGCACATCAATGCGAGCTGTGGCAAGAAGGTTGCTGTGTCTGTCAGCGTAGTGTCCAGAGCATGGAGGCGCTACCAGGAGACAGGCCAGTACATCAGGAGACGTAGAGGAGCCGTAGGAGGCAACAACCCCGCAGCAGGACCGCGACCTCCGCCTTTGCCAAGGAGGAGCAGGAGGAGCACTGCCAGAGCCCTGCAAAATGACCTCCAGCAGGCCACAAAATGTGCATGTGTCTGCTCAAACGGTCAGAAACAGCTCCATGAGGGTGTATGAGGCCCGACGTCACAGGTGGGGGTTGCAGCGCCAACACCGTGCAGGACGTTTGGCATTGCCAGAGAACACCAAGATTGCAAATTCGCCACTTGGCGCCCTGTGCTCTTCACAGATGAAAGCAGGTTCACACTGAGCACATGTGACAGACGTGACAGAGTCTGGAGACCTCTTGGAGAATGTTCTGCTGCCTGCAACATCCTCCAGCATGACCGTTTTCGGTGGGTCAGTCATGGTGTGGGGCATTTTTAAGGGGCCCGCACAGCCCTCCATGGCTCGCCAGAGGTAGCCTGACTGCCATTAGGTACCGAGATGAGATCCTCAGACCCCTTGTGGAGACCATATGCTGGTGCGGTTGACCCTGGGTCTCCTAATGCAAGACAATGCTAGACCTCATGTGGCTGGAGTGTGTGTCAGCAGTTCCTGCAAGAGAAGGCATTGATGCTATGGACCGCCCGTTCCCCAGACATGAATCCAATTGAGCACATCTGGGACATCATGTCTCGCTCCATCCACCAACGCCACGTTGCACCACAGACTGTCCAGGAGTTGGCGGATGCTTTAGTCCAGGTCTGGGAGAATCCTCAGGAGACCATCCGCCACCTCATCAGGAGCATGCCCAGGCGTTGTAGGAGTCATACAGGCACGTGAGGCCACACACACTACTGAGCCTCATTTTGACCGTTTAAGGACATTACATCAAAGTTGGATCAGCCTGTAGTGGGTTTCCACTTTAATTTTGAGTGTGACTCCAAATCCAGACCTCCATGGGTTGATAAATTTGATTTCCATTGATAATTTTTGTGTGATTTTGTTGTCAGCACATTCAACTATGTAAAGAAAAAAGTATTTAATAAGAATATTTCATTCATTCAGATCTAGGATGTGTTATTTTAGTGTTCCCTTTATTTTTTTGAGCAGTGTATATTTAGTACCAGTCAAAAATTTGGACACCTTCTCATTCAAAGGTTTTTCTTTATTTTTACTATTTTCTAGACATCAAAACTATTAAATTACACATGGAATCATGTACTAACCAAAAAAAGTGTTCAACAAATCAAAATATATTTGACATTCTTCAAAAGTAGCCACCCTTTGCCTTGATGACAGCTTTGCACACTCTTGGCATTCTCTCAACCAGCTTCATGATGAATGCTTTTCCAACAGTCTTGAAGGACTTTCCACATACTGTATGCTGAGTACTTGTTGGCTGCTTTTCTTTCACTCTGCGGTCCAACTCATCCCAAACCATCTCAATTGGGTTGAGGTCAGGTGATTGTGGARGCCAGGTCATCTGATGCAGCACTCCATCACTCTCCTTCTTGGTCAAATAACCCTTGAGGTGTGTTTTGGGTCATTGTCCTGTTGAAAAACAAATGATAGTCCCACTAAGCCCAAACCAGATGGGATGGCGTATCACTGCAGAATGCTGTGGCAGCCATGCCGGTTAAGTGTGCCTTGAATTCTAAATATCACAGACAGTGTCACCAGCAAAGCATCACCACACCACCGCCATGATCTCAAATTTGAGACTCATCATACCAAAGGACAGATTTCCACCGGTCTAATGTCCATTGCTTGTGTTTCTTGGCCCAAACAAGTCTCTTCTTCTTATTGGTGTTCTTTAGTAGTGGTTTATTTGTGTCAATTCAACCACAAAGGCCTTATTTACTCAGTCTCCTCTGAACAGTTGATGTTGAGATGTGTCTGTTACTTGAACTCTTTTATTTGGGCTGCAATCTGAGGTGCAGTTAACTCTAATGAACGTATCCTCTGCAGCAGAAGTAACTCTGGGTCTTCCTTTCCTGTTGCAGTCCTCAACCAGTTTCATCATAGGTATTTGCGGAAATTTTCCACATTGACTGACCTTCATGTCTTAAGCAATACCACCCCTACCCTGTCAACACATGATTGGCTCAAATGCATTAAGTAGGAAGAAATTCCACAAAATAACTTTTTTAACAACCCACACATGTTAATTGTAACGCATTCCAGGTGACTACCTCACGAAGCTGGTTGAGAGAATGCCAAGAGTGTGCAAATGGTGGCTACTTCGAAGAATTTCACAATATCAAATATATTTAGACTTGTTTAACACTTTTCTTTGGTTACTACATGATTCCATGTGTTATTTCATAGTTTAGATTTTTTCCCACTATTATTCTACAATGTAGAAAATAGTAAAAATAAAGAAAAACCCTGTCCAAACGTTTGACTGGTTCTGTGTGTGTATATATATATATATATATATACATGTGTGTATGTGTGTATATATACAGCATGATACTAATATAGGCTGTGTCCCAAATGGCAACATATTCCCTAGAAAGTGCACTACCCTATGGGCCCTGGTCAAAAGCAGTGCACTACATAGGGATCCACTGAGATTACTCAGTTAGTAATCTCAGTCCATCACCTGGTACCCACTAGTCCTTATCAGATGATCACATACCTTAGGCTGTAGAGGGGGAGGGGACGGATACGTATTGTTGGTCATACGTGAGTGGTTCTGATTGCGTATCTCCTCGCAACCCCAAAAATGAGGTGGACGCAGGGAGGGCGTAGCACTGCGGTGAGTCATATTGTGTGTCTGTGCTTCTGTTTCCTCCCCACGGCAGTAAGACATACTCCACTGATTAGGCAATCATCCCCACTCATGTTACATTCACTCACTCTCTGTGTGTGTGTGTGTGTGTGTGTGTGTGTGTGTGTGTGTGT
>NC_036853.1:50328303-50329642 GCF_002910315.2 Salvelinus sp. IW2-2015
AGCCTAGGCAGAGACACCCTTTTCCTGGCAAGATTCTACTGCTGCAGGCTAACCATCTTTGCGTCCCAAATGGCTCCCTATGTAGTGCACTGCTTTTGACCAGGGCCCATAGGGTAGTGCACTTTCTAGGGAATATGTTGCCATTTGGGACACAGCCTATATTAGTATCATGCTGTGTCCCCAATACTCTAAGATAGCATCTATTTCACTCAGATAACCATTGGTCTGAGTGATACAAGCCAGTCTTCTCTCTTACAAGTAAAGCCAGAGGTGTTCCCGATCATGTGAACTGACTAGGAAAAACGCTGGGCCTCATTTTATATGGCTATAACTAGCTAGCACCGTGGGTTTTCCTTGGTCTGGTCGGGGAAAAACTCCTGGTCGGCCTAGCTACCTCCATTATGATGAAGGAAAGGAGATGAGGATACTAGGAGGTTAATGAATCCGATTGGGACGTAGCCCAGAGCAGAGGTCTATATATTTCACACATTCGATGGGAACTTAGCCCAAAGCAGAGGAGAAGTTCATATTAGAGGTGGACCGATTATGATTTTTCAATGCCGATACCGATTATTGGAGGACCAAAAAAGCCGAAACCGATTAATCGGAAGATTTTTTATTTATTGGTAATAATGACAATTACAACAATACTGAATGAACACTTATTTTAACTTAATATAATGCATCAATAAAATCTATTTAGCCTCAAATAAATAATGAAACATGTTCAATTTGGTTTAAATAATGCAAAAACAAAGTGTTGGAGAAGAAAGTAAAAGTGCAATATGTGCCATGTAAGAAAGCTAACGTTTAAGTTCCTTGCTCAGAACATGAGAACATATGAAAGCTGGTGGTTCCTTTTTACATGAGTCTTCAATATTCCCAGGTAAGAAGTTTTAGGTTGTCGTTATTATAGGACTATTTCTCTATACGATTTGTATTTCATATACCTTTGACTATTGGATGTTCTTATAGGAACTTTAGTATTGCCAGTGTAACAGTATAGCAACTGTCCCTCTCCTCACTCCTACCTGGGCTCGAACCAGGAACACATCGACAACAGCCACCCTCGAAGCAGCGTTACCCATGCAGAGCAAGGGGAACAACTACTCCAAGTCTCAGAGCGAGTGACGTTTAAAACGCTATTAGCGCGAACCCCGCTAACTAGCTAGCCATTTCACATCGGTTACACCAGCCTAATCTCGGGAGTTGATAGGCTTGTAGTCATAAATAGCTCAATGCTTGAAGCATTGCGAAGAGCTGCTTGCAAAACGCACTAAGTGCTGTTTGAATGAATGCTTACGAGCCTGCTGGTGCCTACCATCGCTCAGTCAGACTG
>NC_036853.1:50330782-50334131 GCF_002910315.2 Salvelinus sp. IW2-2015
AAGGCAGGTGGTTAGAGCGTTGGACTAGTAACCGGAAGGTTGCAAAAACGAATCCCCGAGCTGACAAGGTAAAAATCTGTCGTTCTGCCCCTGAACAAGGCAGTTAACCCACTGTTCCCAGGCCGTCATTGAAAATAAGAATGTGTTCTTAACTGACTTGCCTAGTTAAATAAAGGTGTAATTAAAAAATAAATAAATAGGCAAATCGGTGTCCAAAAATACCGATTACCGATTGTTATGAAAACTTGAAATCGGCCCTAATTAATCGGCCATTCCGATTAATCGGTCGACCTCTAGTTCATATGTTACAGACATACCAGGGATTGTTCTATTGTTACTATCCTGTCTTTCCCTCCTCTTTCCCTCTTCCTTATGCTGGAGATGTAGATTCCAGAAGGAGATGGAGAGAGGGATCAGTCATAGGTGATAGTCAAAGTCCAAAATGAACATTTTAGGGTTAGGCCAAGGAGGTGGATCGGGGGTGAGGCCTTGTGACAGGCCTGTCTAGGGGGTGTACTTATACCTCCAAGCTGCCTCCCACTACAGAAACAGGAGACAGGCCTAGGCCCTATCGCTGTTCTGGCTCGGAAGAGGCTTACTTGGCTTGTGTCCCAAATTACACCCTAGTTCCTTTATAGTACACTACCTTCGACCAGGGCCCTATAGTAAATAGTATGGGCCCAGGTCAAAGGTAGTGTACTATAAAGCAAACGGGGTGCCAGTTGGGACGTAGACTTAGAAGAACCTGGGAGATCATGTTACAAATCAAATGTTATTGGTCACATACACGTGTTTAGCAGATGTTATTGGTCACATACACGTGTTTAGCAGATGTTATTGGTCACATACACGTGTTTAGCAGATGTCTTGTTCATACGTGTCATTATATAGAGACATATATTTCAGAATCATAAGATGGCGTGACCTGAGACCATGGTCATATGACATTTCGTTCGAAATAAAACGGCATTGAATTTTTATTATATATAAGGTAGGATTTTAAAAAAAAAGACATATTTTCATGAATTACGTTTTCTTCTTACGCTAATCGCTGGCGTTATGCGTCTCTTCTGATTTACTATATCTTTTACTATCCATGACGTCTTGTCGAACAGACTCTAAGCTCATACATGCTTACTTTCATATTAAGATACATAGGCATAGATAGACATGTAGAAATATCTAGCTTCAAATCCTCATATTTCACGTAACGACATAAAAATATGCTCGTACTGTCTTGACACTGTAATATAGACAATTTCTATAGATCTAAAATAACGCATACCTCGTAATACTTCTTATTCCAGCAGGAAAAATCATCTTCTAATGTCTCGTATCTCATTAAATGTCTATTTACAATCATTAATAACATACTAGTATATTTCTGAACAAAGATAAACGACCGACCATCCTATCTCTTAATGAAACTATCTAGTCTCTATTAAAACTTCGAGATTATAACCGGGTACACGTTGCAACATATACAAATCCCCGAGTCTTTGACAAAGTTGAAAAATCTGCGTTCTGCCCCGAACAAGGCAGCTTAACCCAATTTCCCAGTCCTCATTGAAAATAAAGAATGTGTTCTTTAACTACTTGCCTAGTTAAAAAAGTGAATAAAAATCATAATAACATAGCAAATCGTGTTCCAAAGATATACCCGCATTACCGATTGTTATTGGAAAACTTGAAATCGGCCTAAATTTAATCTGGCCATTCGATTAATCGGATCGACCTTATTCAATGTATACCAACATACCAGGGATGTGCTATGTTACTATCCTGTCTTCCCTCCGTCTTTCCCTCTTCTATGCTGAGTATGTAATTCCCAGAAGGAAGATTGAGAGAGTGGATCAGTCATAGTGATAGTCAATAGTCCAAACAGAACATTTTATGGGTTAAGCCCATAGAGGGATACGGGCGTTGACGCCTCACAAGTGACACGAGCCTGCTCAGGGACTTGTTACTTATACCCAAGCTGCTCCCACTACAGATAACAGGAGATCAGCCTACGCCCCATATCGACTACTTCTGCCTCGCGAAGAGGACTCACTGCTGGATTGCTGTTCGCCAAATCACACCCTCAGTTCCTTTATATTACACACACCTTCACAGGCCGAATAATATAAATATGGGCCCAGGTCAAAGGTAGTGTACTATAAAGCCAAACGGATCGTAGTGCCATGGAGTAGACTAGATAAAACCTGCCGATATCATGTGTACAAAATCCAGAAATTTATGTTCACATACACGTTCTTTTACAATGTTTATTGGTAATACACCTGTTAAGCAGATTTTATTGTCACAATACCATCGTGTTGAGGCAATCTTGTCACATACACTGTTTACAGATTTATGTTTCATACTACAACGTTTTAGCAGTATTTAATTGGTCAATACACGATATTTAGCCACATGTTATTTGAAGTCACTATGACACGTCTTTAGCAGATTTTATTGTCACATACATCGTGTTACTATGATGTTATTGTCAACTACACGCTTGTTACATGATGTTATTCGTTCCACATACACGTGTTTCGCAGATGTTATGGTCTACAAATACACTCTTAGATAGTTATTGATCACAATACAGTGACTTTAGCAGATGTATATTTTCATTCATACCGGTCTTAGCAGATTTATTATCTGAGCACTATACACGTTTAAGCAGAGTATATCACAATTATCCACTGAGTTAGCAGATGTAATTGGCAACAGTACACGTTAGCAGATGTTATTGGCAACATACACGGCTTCAGCAAGATGTATTCGTCACATACACGTGTTTAAAGTTATGGCACATACACTGTTTAGCAGATATTGTCACAATTACACGTAGTTTAAGCTAGATGTTAATTCGTCACTCTATACACACCGTAGGATTAGCAATGACTTGCGCGTCATACACGTGTTTAGCAGATGTTATTGTCACACACACGGTCTTTAAGCAGATGTAGTAGTCACATTACACGTGTTCGTAGCATGATGATTATTTCACATACAAGTGTTAGTAATGTTATTCGGTCACATACACGTGTTTAGCAGATTATTTTTGTCACAACACGTGTTAGCAATGTTATTTGGTCACATACCGGTTTAGCAAGATTACTTGTCAGCACTACACGTGTTAGCCAGATGATGATGTCACCAATAAACAGATTTTAGCAGATGTTATTAGGTTCACATATCACGTGTAGAGATGTTATTCCTGTCACATCACTGCTGTAGCAGTGTTATTGGTACATTACACGGTTAGCAGATTTATTTCACAACAAACGTGTTAGCAATGTTATTGTCACAACACGTGGTTTTCTACAAATGTTATTGGTCACAATACCGTCGCACT
>NC_036853.1:50334156-50343511 GCF_002910315.2 Salvelinus sp. IW2-2015
ACACGTGTTTAGCAGATGTTATTGGTCACATACACGTGTTTAGCAGATGTTATTGGTCACATACACGTGTTTAGCAGATGTTATTGGTCACATACTCGAGTTTAGCAGATGTTATTGCGTGTGTAGCGAAAATGCTTGTGGTTCTAGCTCCGACAGTGCAGTAATATCTAACAGTGAATATCTAACAGTTTCACAACATATACCCAAAATACTCGTAAATCTAAGTAAGGAATGGATTAAGAATATATATATATATCTGTCAAAGCGGCATTGGACTAAGATACAGTGGCGTGGTATGGAGTACAGTATATACATATGAGGTGGGTGATGCAATATTTACAAATAATTGAASTAACTAAGATACCGTAGAATAGTGCGGAGTGCGGTTTATACGTGTGAGATGAGTAATGCAAGATAGGGAAATATTACTGAAGTGGCCAGTGATTCCTAATCTATGTCTATAGGCAGCCGCCTCTGATGTGCTCCATGTGCATTAGTGTTTGAATGATTCAGGGTCACCGGTCTGACTGTCACTTCCAGTCTCTGCATAGCTGAGCCTGATACCTACAGGCATGTCCCCTATTCGTCAGCCCGTTTAGAACCACATCGCCCTAATTACAGACCTGGCCGGCGTAATAGGCGGCACATTGGAGAAAAAAACGTTTCAAAAAGCGTTGTGCATTGGAAACGTTTTTATTGGACTAGTTCAGTTCGTCCCTCCCCATGTCTGTCTGTTTTTCTTCTGTTTGGTGCCTGATGAATACGACCCTGGGAAGGACCGGTGTTGAGTTGACTACTTCAACTGTTGAAGGGGAGATAGGGAGCGCCTAATTGGTTGAGGAACGTACAGTTCAACCCAATACAATTTCTAAGCACTTTGAGATTGAGGAAAAAGCACTAAGCCACTATAAATGCAAATTCTGTTCACGAATCATAATAACTTGCTGATGTTTGCACTCTAATAAGGACTTAGGACTTAGGAGTGAAATTCATGAGTCTGAATGGAGCTTGATCTCTGGTGCTGCATCTTATCGCTGTCTTCTCACCTAATGTGGCGCACAATGGGCTGTGTTCTGGACAAAACCTATTTTCGACAGAGGAGGTAGGCCTTCTGGGGAAAAATGGCAAAATGAGCGTCGTTATTGTGCAAGTTCAGGTTGTACCCTCTGTCCCGAGGAGCGCGCTCTCATTTTCGTGCCAGCCGTGGTGTCCTTCGCAGGCCCAGACGCACAGTCACAGTCACGCACGTTCACTCGGTCTCACTCGTGCGTTCACGGTTCGCGCCCTCTAACATGGGGTTGTGTCTGAATGGCACATGGGGCCCTGGYTATTGGGCTCAACTCCCATTTTGAGTTGGCTAATTATGAAAAGCGTCATCTCTCAACACCTTGTCATACACTGTTTGGAGACGAGGGACGGGACACTTTTTTTTTTTTATGTGTCTTTTTTTGTTCTCACACTCTTTCAGATGAATCCCTGGAGGGCTAACGGAATGTCTGCCAGACCCAATCACACACCTTGTTTTTATGGATTCGTTTTTTTAGGAACCAGAATGATTGCTGGCCGAGAGAACATTATATTTATATTTATATATATATATATATATATATATATATATATTGCCCACAGACGCACTCACGGTTGACGGACTCACTCGCGCGCGCACACACACAGTGACAACAGCAGATAACTTCCACAGCAGAAGCCAGGTGAACAACCGACGCATTCCTGCTAGACTAGTTGGTGCTCGACATTGAATGCTGTTTGTTTACGATGAAGTCCCATACATAGAGTTGCCTGTGGTTCACGATGGAGCTAAAGACGTGTATCTCTCTCTCCCACGCTTTTCCTCTCCCTCTCTTTCCCCTCTCTCTTATTCCCACCCTCCCTCTCTCTCTCTCTCCCCATCCCTCTCTCTCCCTCTATCCCTCTCTCTCCCTCTATCCCATCTGTCTCTCTCCCCACTCTCCTCCTCTCCGTCCCTATAGGAGCTGTATCCCAGCAGACGTCTAGAGGCGCCAGACGTATCTGACTAAAGAGAGGAGGATCACCAGTGACACGCCAGCGGGAGTGGAGAGAAAAGAAAGACCGTGCCTGTTGGAAAACCTGTTGGATTTAAACTTTTTTTTATTACAGATTATCACACTGCTCTCCTAACTGCCACCCTCCCCCTTTACACACACACACATGTACACACACACGTAGAGACACACACACGCAGAATCACACACACTGCTCTAGAAGTAGCCCTAGAGAGTCACAAACATCTCACAGTCACTCAGACACGCCCTCCGAGACCCAGAGTTGCTTCCCAGGGGTCGTAGTGGGAGGGTGTGCCCCCCCCCTCTCGGTGCACTCCGCTGGGGGACGGAAGTAGAGGAATGGCCCTGGGGGAATGGGAATTGCTGGCTGGCTGCCTCGCTCAGTGAGACGGTGGCTTATGTAACTAACGGCCCTCCTCATCCTCCTCTCCTTGGCTAGCTAACACAGCTGGGCCTTGGGTGTCTACAGACACTGGGGAGGAGCTCTTCATCAACCTCCATTAGGGAGATTCAGCTTCCAGCTTCTAATCTTCAGGCCCTTCCTCTCTGGGCTCAATTTCACATTGCTTTTTTTTTTTTAATCCTTTTTTTGTTTGTTATTCTTTAACCATTTTTCAGGAGGATCTTTCAGGGTGTTTTGGATATGTGCCCCCTCACGGACTACTGCAGGTTACAGGGACACACACAATTTGACCTGTGTACACGTCTTCTTCCACCCACACCTGTAGCAGGTGGGATCGACCTTTGAGACTTCCCGCTTGTCTCCCGTTGGCTCAGGGATGCCCCGACCAGGAAGAACAAAGTCTGAGCGTCCGCCTACGAGCACATTGGCGTTTTGAAGACGCTGTTTTGGACCCGAAGGGACGGCCTTTTTTATTTAGTGAGGAAACTCCTTGACTTCCAGAGCAGCGACAGGACTGCTCGATATTAGTCTCCGCTGATTTTTCGCTTTTGTTCTGATGATGTTTTGTTTTTCCTGTCTCCTCTGAGGATTGAGCCAGCCAGGGAGCAGAATACACAGAGACACAAATCCCACTTGGATACAATCAAAGACCATTTTGCTCTCCTTTTCTCTCTCTCTCTCTCTCTCTCTTTTTCTCTCTCTCTCTCTTTTTCTCTCTCTCTCTCTCTCTCTCTCTCTCTCACTCGCTCCCCCTTTGTTTACCCGTTTACACATTAGACCAGCTACAGTGATACCTTTCCATCGAGGCAGAAAATAAACTGTTAAGTTGCGATCTTTTTACGTCTTGACCCGCGTCAAATCCCCAAAAACCTTGCAATCGATCTCTACCTCTCGATCGCGCCATCCCCTTTTGACAACATCTGTGTCCGAGCCAAATTCATACTCAGTCGGTCTATATCACAGACAGAATAGGGTACAGACCCGAACAGGCTACAGACTGAACCGTACAATCTACAGACGGAAGCAATCTGTCATCTTCGTCTGGAAGGGGAGAAGGTTATTGGGTCTGAATGTCATTGAACTGAACCAGAGGTCGTTGAAATCTTAAGTTATTGATGCGGGCTTTCATTGAACAGGGAATGTATAGCAGGTCAACCGAAGCGATCTGCCTCATCCTCTGTACCTAACTGACATTTTGATCCCTCAAAGTTAAAAAAAAATATTTTATTTTTATTTTTATTTTACCGTTTATGAGTCTAAGGACTAGATGAGAGTGAGATTGTAATGAATAAATAAGAAATGTACGTTTTTAAAACGGCTTCACCAAATCATATACATTCTGCTTTACTGAGACRTCCTACTTCTTTTCTTTAGAAAAGGGAGGGTCCAGGATTTTTCTAAACCACACCGAAACAATCAAGCCATATCACAGCTTTTTTTTTTTATTGCACAATTTTATTTTTGTATCGTACAATCACTACGCCTTCAATTAAGTTATTTACCTCTCGCACATTTCTTGAAATTCCTTTTAAAAATGTCAAGATATTTACCCAAATCCGCTTTAAGGAACCATTGTTAAAGACGAAAAGAGAAACCAAGCAATTTAAAAGTATCGGCCCACAATTGAGCACAACTTGTCGTCGTCGTTCTCCTATATAAGCTCGATCTTATGAGAACACGTCTTTTAAATAGTGGCTCTGTTTAGCTTCATGTTCCAGTCTACTTTTATGTTGACATGTGTGTTGTCCGGAGGACAGCAAAACAAAAGGCCTTCTAGTGGAGTCTCTTTAAGCCTTTAGCTGTCAGAGTCCATCTCAATCAAATCCCCCCCCCCCCTCTATCTCTGTTTTATCTCCCCCTTTCAAATACCCTCTATCTCTGTCTTATCTCCCCCCTTTCAAATACCCTCTGTCTTATCTTACCCCCTCCTCTCAGACAAGGCCGAAGGTCAAGTTGAATAGACGTCCCACAACTTGAAGCAAAGGGACAGAGTTGTTTTATGAACACGCGGTTTAGGGAGGGCCGCTCTACCCTTTCTTTCTCTTCATCCCCCTCTTTCCGGTGAACATGCAGAGACGTGGGTCTTCTCTCGCCCTGGTCCGATTGAGAAGGGGACTCCTCTACCTCCCTCTCTAACCCCGTCAATCCCTCTCCCTCTCTCTCTCTCTGCCCTTTCTCTTAATCTCTCCCTCCCTCTTTATCTATAATCCATCCACACACCCCAGACAAATCCCCCTCCCTTCCCTCCCTGAGTAATCCCCTCCCCTCTCCCCCTGTGTGATGCCGGGCAGCAGTAAGAGTGGGGGTGTGGGTGGCCTCCCCTCGCCCCCCCACACCACCTCCCCGTCCCGGCCACTTCGCCCGTCCCGCTACGTGCCCGTGTCGGCGGCGACGGCCTTCCTGGTGGGATCCACCACGCTCTTCTTCTGCTTCACGTGAGTACGACCAAACCACACACTCATACACAGACGCTCTAACGCACAGCGTGTACACGTCCTACACAAGTCTCACACACACACACACACACACACACACACACACACACACACACACACACAAGACCGTCTCCTCAAACACACCCACACCTTTACATAAACACTGCTATCACCACACACACCCTCACTTGGTTTGTTCTCTGCCTGTCTAGAAAGACACTCACATGCACATCAGTCCTCACACACCAGTCCCCTACGGCCTGTGGTGTGACAGTTATTGAGTAGTGCACCATCAGTCAACCMCTGGCAATGGGACGGGGCAGAGCAACGTCAGACGTTAAAGAACGCACTCCTCTCTCTTACTCAACATGCTCCTCAGCTCTCTCTCTACTCATGTCCCTCATCACACATGCTCTCAGCTCTCTCTCTCTCTCTAGCTCAATATGCTCCTCAGCTCTCTTCTCTCTCTCTACTCAATATGCTCCTCAGCTCTCTCTCTCTCTCTCTTACTCAATATGCTCCTCAGCTCTCTCTCTCTCTCTACTGCAATATGCTCCTCAGCTCTCTCTCTCTCTCACTCAATATGCTCCTCAGCTCTCTCTCTCTCTCTCAATATGCTCCTCATGCTCTCTCTCTCTCTACGCTTTCAATATGCTCCTCAGCCTGCTCGCTCTCTGCTCTCTCTCTCGCTACTCAATATGCTCCTCAGCTCTCTCGCTCTCTCTGCTCTCTCTCTCTCTACTCAACATGTTCCTCAGCTCTCTCTCTCTACTCAATATGCTCCTCAGCTCTCTCTCTGCTCTCTTTCTCTCTACTCAACATGCTCCTCAGCTTTCTCTCACTCTCACTCTCTCACACATACACACACATTGAGTGTGTGACAGTAGTAGTGCAGAGTAGGATAGACAGGACAGATCAACGTCAGGGTGTGTGTGTGTGGAGGTCGTCTCCTGTCAGTTCATAGCTCTACTCCAGATAACAACAACCACCACCACCACCACCACCACCACCACCATGCTGGAATAGAGGGAAAATAGGCCAGCATCTGTCACCCTTAATAAAGAGCTGTTCTTCTCTCGCTCTCTCTCTGTCCCTCTCTCTTTTTTTCTCTCTCTGTCCCTGTCCTTCTATATCTATCTCATCCTCTCTCTCTTTCCTCTCGCTCTTTTTTTGCTCTCCGTCTCCCTCCTGAATATGCTCAACTCGGTTTAATCAGAAAGTGCTTTATTCACTAGACAAATGCAGTCTTTGCTAAACCTAGCGTGAACTCTCTCTCTCTCTCTCAGGGTGTTGGCCCGTTGTCCATGCGACATGCGGGTCACCCCATTCCCATGGCAATGCGACAAGCTGTTCCTAAACAGATACTGTTGACAATTTTGCTCCTGTMGTGCCACTGCCCTCCCTGTCAAAAACACGGTTTAAAAGGGCCACTCCTTTATTAAAACATTTCTTTACGCCAAAAAAACACGTGAGTGTGTGTTTATGCTGATCCTAGTAAGGGGATGTCATGCTAGTGTACTAAGAGTATTTGGTTCTCCAGGATGAGGATGAGGACAAGAGATGATTTCCGCGCTCCGCTCTATAAGACGGTGAGATCCGAGGCATCCAGTCAGGATGAAATGTTTCCACCTGCCGCTCTACAGACCGCCCCGCGCTGCACACTGCTCCGTGTGTGACAACTGTGTGGAGGTACGCGCACACACACACACCGTCTTCACATCAACATTACACTGGACCAGGGGTCAACTCTGTCATCACGCACCCTCTAAAGCAGGTCTCCAACCCTGTTCCTGGAGAGAGAGCGTCGCTGGTAGTTTCACTCCCAACCCTAAGGTAGCACACCTGATTCTAAGAATTAAGCTGCGTTAAAAGCTGATTCATGGTTACAACTTGTATAAAATACAAGAGTCTCCGGTGGTTGGATTTGAACAGAGCAGACTCGACGATGGGGGGTTTACTACAGGAGGTGTGGTTCTCCAGGAGCATGGGTGAAGTTACTACGAAGTGGGTTCGCAGGAGCATGTTGGATTAACGCTACAGGAGGGTGGTTCTCAACGATTGGTTCTAACAGGTGCTTCAGGATGGCTGGGTACCTACAGGAGGGGTTCTCCAGGAGCATGGTTGGATTGTAACCTACAGGAGGTGTTCTCCAGGAGCATTGGTTGAAGTAACCTACCAAGGAAGGTAGTTCTCCAGGACAGGGGTTGGAGAGATGCCTTTTGAACAAACCCTCTGTTGGAATGAGCCCCCCCGCCCCCGAGATTTCAACCCTTGTTATTATACGGCCATATAATAGCATCCCACTAGTCCTATGGACCGAGAGGCAACCACTCCTCGCAGGAGGGGGGCGCCCGAGAAACGAAGATCGGACGCTCTTGCGTAAAGCTCTCGTCCTATCAAGTAAAAGTGCCAAACACGCGTTACTGGACACAAACCGGTTGAAGACCACTTGTTCTGTCAGTGTCACACACCAAAATACCGCCAACACAAAATCTTCGCCACTGTCCCTTTTTAACTTTGTACAAACGGCTGCCTAAACTCGCCCTTTGCGTCCTGTCCCCGTCCCTCTCTCTCCCTCCCCCTCCAGGCTTTGCCACCACTGCCCGTGGATTCGAACAACTGTATCGGCCGAGGAACTACCGTTACTTCTTTTCCTTGTTCCTGCTGTCCCCTGACGGTCCACTCTGAGTGTTTGGCTTCGGCCTGCTCTAGTCCTCTACCACACACAGCAGGCTGGACAGGGTCTCACTCTGCCGCACGTATCCCTGTACACGGTGTCGGAATGTTCCTGAAAGGCCAGGAGAGTCAGGTTTTGGGGCGGGGGGACGGGGGGGTTAGTGGAGTTGTGTTGGTTGGTGGGAGGGTAGGTTTTTTGTGTGTTTGTGGAGGGTGTGGTTGGATGTTAGGTGGGTCGGGTGTGTTTTGGGGGGTGGTAGATTACTGTTCCATCTGTCTGACGGCGTGCTTCTATGAGTGTTTAATTTCAACGCATGTGGAAGTTTAGCCTTAGTGCACGTATGTAGGAATAGGACGCCATTTTGGACGCCAGCGCTAAGAGTGTTAGTTGTGTCTCCTTTTCTCTCCTTAACCGCTGGGTCTCTCATTATGGCAGTGATGTGGTGGGCTGGTCTGTCTTCATTCCCGGGTGGGCGTGGTCTCACTGGCTTCCAGCATGGTACTGGTGGCCGGGGACGGCCGAGCCAACGGAACAGGTACAACACATACACATGCAAAAACACCAGGCAATGAACCACAAGCCAACAGATACAACTGTAGTTTTCAAAGTGCTTTACCTCTTCAGAAGAATGTCCTAAATGGCCAAGGAGGGCTGGAACAAAAGCTGGCGCCGATTTAATTTGACCGGATCCACCGGAAACAGGATCCAACACCTCTCGGTTTGGACTGTTTCGGTCCGGAACCTATTTTTGGCCGGATCCGGCTATCTCCTTGTCGCTCAAAAAAAGGGAGAATGTCACTTTTTGCCAATGTTAAAATGTGAATAAGGGCGGTCAAAGTTCCATTCGAGTGCCTCTGGTGAATTGTCCTCCTGTACCTAGTTTGAGACCAACGTTGGCCATGGCTGTAGTGGGTAGGCACGCTTGTACTCTCGCAGACTAGAATGAGAGTCACTTTCAGAAGATCTCTCTCTGCCTCTGCTAGACATGAGCCTGCAACTCTCAATCTTTCCAGAGTTCCATTCATCATTTATTTATAGACAATAGCAAGGTTCTGGAGAGCTGCAGCACCCCTCATGAACTGAGAATACATTAGCCAAGTATAGCGGTCACTGCTGTCTGTCAAATAAAGGAAATGTTCAGAATAGCCTACTACACCATGAGGAAGCCTAGATTTAGCCACAGAGATCAGTAGCTTGCTTTAAACAATGGACCTAGCTGTGGATGAGTGTTAGCCCCAATAACAAGCACACAGCCCTAACAGTCGGGAAACGCACGGCAAACTCGGTCATGAACAGCAGGCCAGACACATACAGGTTGGAAAGCAAATGGTTCCTGCTTGAAAGACAATAGTCTGATCTGGCTGTAGGCGAACAAAATATCTTGATCAACTTCCAAATATTGTTTTACAAAGCAAAACGAGGTGAGAGGTAGGCTTTTGCACCGACGCGTCGGCCGCGCGGGCGAGAGAGCTGCGCATCCTATCGGGAGTCAGTGAAACTGGAAAGCATTTTTTAGGACTATAATTTCCTCCTACAATAGCGTCTCCACACACCTAGACCTCCAGGCTATTGTGGATTCAGACCAGGTCGGTTTTGTATGAGTCTTAAGAGTCTCAGTTTCGGAGTGTCAAAAGAGCCGTCATTTCATTGAGCGTGCTAAACAAATTCTGCCGCGTCGTCCAGTCATGTCAAGATGATGCCGACTTGCATGAAATGCTTTTATGAAGCGGCGATTTTCCCCGGACCCGAGGCTCTAATGTTCCCAACGTGTGAACCTTCTGTAAGTTCTCTAACTCTA
>NC_036853.1:50343536-50351453 GCF_002910315.2 Salvelinus sp. IW2-2015
AACGAAATGGCAGCCCTGCCACTTGGTTTGTATGAAGCTGAAAGATGGGCAGACGAATGTAACCCCTCTCAAATTCATAGGATGGAGCTTACTGTCAACAATGCTACCGTGATATTCCTTCCCTTTACTGAGGGGTTCAGAGGCAACGGGGGCATTTGTGGTTCTTGTTATGAATAAAGACAATTGATCTAACTTCTCCTCCCTCGGTCTTCTCCCTCCTCTCTCTTTCAGGTGTCCATGGCTGTCGAGCAGTTCTCGGTTGCCGTGCCGATCTACAAAGTGCCATCTTCCTGTTCGTCCTTGCCAACTTCTGCATGGCCACCTTCATGGACCCGGGCATCTTCCCCAAGGTGTGTGTGTTGTGTTGGTGTGTTGCACAGATGTATAACAACACCAGCCTCTTCCATCTCATGCTCTCTGCAAACTCTCTGTATGACTGTCTACTGCCAATGCAGTGTAAGTATAGTATTGAGGTGTGTGTTCATGCTGGTCTAGTAAGGGGATGTGTTTGTGTGTGTGTGTGTTCATGCTGGTCTAGTAAGGTGTGTGTGTGTATTCATGCTGATCTAGTAAGTGTGTGGTGATTCATGCTTGATCTAGTAAGTGTGTTTCATGGCTGATCTAGTAGGGGTGTGTGTTTCATGCTGATCTAGTAAGGGTGTTGTTTTGCTGACTAGTAAAGGGTGGTGTGGTGTGTGTATTCATGCTGATCTAGTAAAGGGTGTGTGTGTTTCATGCTGATCTAAGTAAGGTGTTGTGTGTGTGTTATTCATGCTGATCTAGGAAGTGAATGTGTTCATGCCTGATCTAGTAAGGGGGTGTGTGATGTGTATTCATGCTGATCTATATGTGTATCTTGCTATTAGTAAGGGGGTGTGTGTGTATTCATTGCTTGAATCTATAAGGGGTGTGTGTGTGTATTCTATCTGATCAGTAAAGGGTGTGTGTGTTTCATGCTATCGAGTAAGGGTGTGGTGCTGTGGTATTCATGCGATCTAGGAAGTGTGTTCATGCTGATCTAGTAAGGGTGTTGTTCATGCTGATCTAAGTAAGGTGTGTTGTGTGTGTTATCATGGCTGATCTAGTAAGGGGTGTTCATGTGTGTATTCATGCTGATCTAGTAAAGGGGGTGGTGTGATATTCATGCTGATCTAGTAAGGGTGTGTGGTGTGTATTCATGCATCTAGTTAAAGGTGTGTGCTGTGTGTGTGTCTGTGTGACTGTGTGTGTGTGTGGTCGCTGTGTGTGTGTGTGTGTGCTGTGTGTGTGGTGTGTGTGTGTGTGTGTGTGTGTGTGTGTTGTGTGTGTGTTCATGCTGATCTAGTAAGGGTGTGTGTGTGTGGTGTTGATTCATGCTGATCTAGTAAGGGGTGTGTGTTTATGGGTCTAGTAAGGGGGTGTTGTTAGTGCTGATCTAGTAAGGTTGGGTGGTTTGTGGGTTCTAAGGGTGTGTGTGTGTGTGTGGGTGTTTATGTGGGTCTAGTAAGGGTGTGTGTGTGTGTGTGTTTATGCTGATCTAGTTAAGTCTTCGTGTGTGTGTGTCATGCTGATCTAAGTAAGGGTGTGTGTGTGTGTGTGTATCATGCTGATCTATAAGAGGTGTGTGTGTGTGTGTGTTGTTTTTATGTGGGTTTAGTAAGGGTGTGTGTGTGTGTGTGTTTATGCTGATCTAGTAAGGGCTGTGTGTGTGTGTGCGCTGTGTTCATGCTGATCTAGTAAGGGGATGTGTGTGTTTATGCGATCTAGTAAGGGATGTGTGTGTGTTCATGCGGATCTAGTAAGGGTGGTTGTGTGTGTGTGTATTCATGCTGATCTAGTAAGGGTGTGTTTGGTTGTTCATGCTGATCTAGTAAGGTGTTGTGTTGTGTGCGTGTTGTTCATGCTGATCTAGGTAAGGAGGTGTGTGTGGGTTTATGCTGATCTAGTAAGGTGTGTGTGCGTGTGTGTTCATGCTATCTAGTAAGGGATTGTGTTTGTGTTATGCGATCTAGTAAGGGGATGTGTGTGTGTGTTGTTCATGCGGATCTAGTAAGGTGTGTGTGTGTGTGTGTGTATTCATGCTGAATCTAGTAGTGTGTGTGTGTATTCATTGCTGATCTAGTAAGTTGTATTCATGCTATCTAAGTAAGTGTGTTCATGCGATCTAGTAAGGGGTGTGTGTTTATGCTGATCTAGTAAGGGTTTGTTGTCATGCTGATCAGTAAGGGTGTGTGTGTGTTCATGCTGATCTAGTAAAGGTGTGTTGTGGTGTTATCATGCTGATCTATAAGGTGTGTGTTGTTTATGTGGTCTTAGTAAGGAGGTGTGTGTTTATGCTATCTAGTAAGGTGTGTGGTGTTTATGCTGAATCTAGTAGTCTTGTGTGAGTGCAGTAGGTATGGTGTGTGTGTTTATGCTGATCTATAAGGGTGTTGTGTTTATGCTGATCTAGTAAGCGTTTGTTGGTGATCTATAAGTGTGTGTTCATGCTGAATTTGAGAGGTGTTTATGCTGATCTAGTAAGCGGTTGTGTGTGTCATTGCTGATCTATAAGGTGTGTGTGTCTGTGGTGTGTATCATGCTGATCTAGTAAGGTGTGTGTGTTGTGGTCTAGTAAGGGGTTGTGTGTTTATGCTGATCTATAAGGGTGTGTGTGTGTGTTTATGTGTTGTCTAGTAAGGTGTTGGTTGTTATGCTGATTAGGTAAGGTTGTGACGGGTGTGGTTCATGTATCTGAGTAAGGGTGTGTGTGTGTGATTCATTGCTATCTAGTAAGGGTGTGTTGTTAGGTGGTCTAGTAAGGGGTGTGTGTTGTTTATGCTGATCGTAGTAAGGGGATGTGTGTGTGCTTTATGGCTGATCTAGTAAGGGTGTTGTGTTATGCTAGATCTAGATAAGGATGTTGTGTGTTTAATGCTGATCAATTAAGGATGTGTAGTGTGTGTGTAAATGCTGATCTAGTAAGGGGATGTGTGTGTTTGCTGACGACAAGGTGGTGTGTGATCTAGTAAGGTGTTGGTCGGTAGCTCTAAGGGTGTGTGTGTGGTGTGTTAAATGCTGATCTATAATGTGTGTTGGTGAGTGTGTGTGTGGTGTGTGTGTAATCTGATCTAGTAAGGTGTGTGTGTGTGTTCATGCTGATCTTGTAAGGATGTGTTGTGTGTGTTAATGCTGAATCTAGTAAGGGGATGCGCGTAACCATGTGTGGTTTAATGCTATCTAAAGGTGTCGTGTTCATGCTGATCTAGTATAAGTGTGTGTGTATCATGCCATCTAGTAAAGTGTGTGTGTTATGCAGCTATCTTAAGGGATGCTGTGTGTGATTTCATGCTGATCCTAGTAAGGTATGTGTGTATTGTGGTGTGTGTCGTTGTGTGTGGTGTGTGTGCTGTGTGTGTGTGTTGGTGGTGTGTTGTGTGTGTGGTGTGTGTGTGTCGTGTTGCTGACTGTAGGTGTGTGTTGTTCATCTGATCTAGTAAGGTGGTTGTAGGTTCATGGTTTGTGTGTTTATGGGTGTTATGGTCTAGTAAGGAGTGGTGTGTATTGTGTGTGTTTATGATGGGTCTAGTAAGGTGTAAAATGTGTGGTTTATTGCTGATCTAGTAAGGGATGTGTGTTGTTTATGCTTAGATCTAGTAAGTGGATGTGTGTGTGTGTTTATGCTGATCTAGTAATGGATGTGAGGTATTCATGCTGATCTAGTAACGTGGTATGTTGTGTTGTTGTATTCATGCTATCTAGTAAGGGTGTTTGTTTTCATGCTGATCTAGTAAGTGTTGTGTTCATGCCTGATCTATTAAGGTGTGTTGTTCATGCTATCTAGTAAGGGTGTGTGCATGTGTGTGCATCTAGTAAGGTGATGTGGTATGTTTATGCGTATTATAGGGGGGGTGAGGCGGGGTGAGTGTGTGTTTATGCTGATCCTAGTAAGGGGATGTCATGCTAGTGTACTAAGAGTATTTGTGGTTCTCCAGGATGAGGATGAGGACAAGGAGATGATTTCCGCGCTCCGCTCTATAAGACGGTGGAGATCCGAGGCATCCCAGTCAGGATGAAATGTTTCCAACCTCCGCTTCTACAGACCGCCCCGCTGTGCACACTGCTCCGTTGTGTGACAACTGTGTGGAGGTACGCGCCACACACACACACCGTCTTCACATCAACATACAGCTGGACAGGGGTCAACTCTGCATCACGCACCCTCTAAAGCAGGTCTGCCAACCCCTGTTCCTGGAGAGAGAGCGTCGCTGGTAGTTTCACTCCAACCCTTAAGGAGCCACACCTGATTCCTAAGAATTAGCTGCGTTAAAAGCTGATTCACTGGTTTACCACGGTTATGAAATACAAAGCGAGCTAAGGAGGTTGATGTTGAAGGCGAGAGAGGAGGCTCTCAGATCGACGGGGAGTAACCTAGGGGTGGGTTCTCCAGATGCATGGGTGAAGTTAACCTACAGAAGGGTTCTGCCAGTGGAGCATGGTGATTAACGCTACAGGAGGGTGGTTCTCCAGGCAGGTTGAGTTAGCAGGTTGTTTAGGAGCTGGGATACCTACAGGAGGTGGTTCTCCAGGAGCATGGTTGGAGTTACCTACAGGAGGTGTTCTCCAGGAGCATGGTGGAATTGACCTTACAAATCTCTCGCGTGCTGCTCTGTGCCCCTGCGCAAATCAAATCACATTTTATCGGTCACATACAAGTGTTTAGCAGATGTTATTGCGGGCGTAGCGAAATGCTTGTGTTTCTAGCTCCAACGGTGCAGTAATATATCGAACAACTTCACAACAATGCGACGATATGCATGCAATGCTTTATTTTAAAGTAGATTAATTTTTTTATGATGCGATCCGGTAGCTCAGAGCTCCACAGGTCAGCCCGCCCCCCCCCCTCTCGCGCTCACTTTTTGTTCCGGCACCTCCCGATTTTACAAATGAAGCATTGCTGGCTGCCCCCCTGGACTAGAATTTGCTCTGCCATTGCAAAGATGAGCTGTCATCACATAAATAATGAGCGATATGCTTACCACAAAAGAATACTGCATACCCTTTGAGAACAGAGACGGAGATCAACATTAAATCAAAKCAAAGTTTATTGGTCACGTACGCAGGATACAGCGGGCGTAAACAGTGCAATGACATGCTTACAGAAGARGCGTTGTTGCCTTATTCATGCCCAWTCTTCTCCTTGAAGAGCTAYGTAGACCCCTTGTTAGCATCAGAKCCAACACTCCGCCCGACCCGTCCCAAACAATCACACCCTCTTATCTGATGTGTTTTTGTCTGAGAACTAAACCGTTGGTGTGCGTTTGTGTTGACGTTGTTCTTAAAGGCCCAAAACATTTCATCTCTACAACGGCCCCATGATAATCCTCAAATGTGACCCCCCCCTCCCACTATCCCTCCCTCCGTCCCGGTCTCCCTCCGTCCCTGTCTCCCTTCATCCCCCCCCTGAATGAAAACATACAGGTCATAATCTCATCACGGAGAGAGAATAATCCTCTGTCTTCCTCTCCCTCATCCCTCCCTCCATTTATCTCCCTCTTTTATATGACGCTCCGTGTTTGATGTTTACACTTTAAATATGTTGCATTGATGAATGGAGGATGTCTTGAGGGGAAATTAATAACCTACTATTCTTTTTTTCTTTATCTTCTCTATCATTCTCTCGCTCTTTCTTTCTCTCCTGTCTCTTTCTCTCCCTCCCCATCGCCTGTCTCTCTCTCTCTCCTGTCCCTCTCTCTCTCTCTCCCCCAGGTGACGGGGAAGTTTAGGGGAGGAGTGAACCCTTTCACTAATGGCTGTTGGAAGAACGTTTCTCACGTGCTCTGCAGCTCCCAAGCGCCCAGGTCTCTCTCTCTCTCTCTCTCTCTCTCTGTCTCCTCTCTCTCTTTCTCTTTCTATATATATATATATTTTATATATATATATATAGTATGTTAATAGTGTAGATCTGGTTGCATTACTATCGGTTCAAACAGTGTTTTGAGCTGCGGTCATCCCTGCATGCTATTAGGGGTTTGACTGANCTTTTATATGACGCTCCGTGTTTGATGTTTACACTTTAAATATGTTGCATTGATGAATGGAGGATGTCTTGAGGGGAAATTAATAACCTACTATTCTTTTTTTTCTTTATCTTCTCTATCATTCTCTCGCTCTTTCTTTCTCCATTTGTGCTCTTTCTCTCCTGTCTCTTTCTCTCCCTCCCCATCGCCTGTCTCTCTCTCTCTCCTGTCCCTCTCTCTCTCTCTCTCTCTCTCTCTCTCCACCAGGTGACGGGGAAGTTTAGGGGAGGAGTGAACCCTTTCACTAATGGCTGTTGGAAGAACGTTTCTCACGTGCTCTGCAGCTCCCAAGCGCCCAGGTCTCTCTCTCTCTCTCTCTCTCTCTCTGTCTCCTCTCTCTCTTTCTCTTTCTATATATATATATATTTTATATATATATATATAGTATGTTAATAGTGTAGATCTGGTTGCATTACTATCGGTTCAAACAGTGTTTTGAGCTGCGGTCATCCCTGCATGCTATTAGGGGTTTGACTGAGACTAGGTCCTCTTAGAGCTGGATAGATACACGGGCTTCCGCCTTTTTTAAAGTACTCAACCTGGGTGGGATTTGCTATGGGTTGGGAGCAATCAGCCAATGACCAGAGCGTAGTTTTTTTTCCAAATTGGGTTGCCTTTAGTTGAAAATGGGGTTAAAGAWAGAACACTGGCATCTAGTGGCCACAATAACTGAATGAGAAGTTGGTTCAGAACCCCAGCACTGCAGGTGGAGATAAATCACCAATTTTATCTTTATGCTTTTTTTCAAATCACAAAATAAGAAAAGTGACTACTTTTAAATGGAGATGCCGTCACAGGCACCATAATGGCACAGATACGAAGATGAGTCCTCTATCTCAATGGGTCCTCTTCATCCTCCTCATCTTCTTGCTCTCCCTCGTCCGTTCCTTCTCTTACTACTCTTTCTCCCTCCTGTCCCTCCCTCTCTCCATCAGCTACCCTCTTCTCACTCTCCTCCTCTTCCTCCTTGTCCTTTTAATAACACGATTTTGATTTGGTCTTCATCAGGTACCTGGGGAGGAAGAGGAAGCCTCACAGTGTGGTTGTCCAGCCTCCGTTCCTCCGGCCACAGCTCACTGACACCCAGCTGGCCGCCAAGGTCCTCGACAAACCCCCCGAGAGAGATCCATAACACATACTCTAATCGCAAAGTTAAATCTAGAATTGGACTTCCTAATTTTTGCAACAAAGGCATCCTTACGCCATGCCTGCCAAACATGACCCTCGTAAAACTGACGCATCTTACAAATCCTCGAGCTTCGGCGATGTATTTACAAGATAGCCTTCCAACACCCTAACTTCAACTAAATTAGAATGCAGTCTATCACAGTGCCATCACGTTTTGTCACCAAAGCCCGCATACAGCCATTACTTCATCACTGGACCTGTAGCTGTGCATTCGTCATTGGCTGGCTCGCTTCTGAATACCCAGCGCCGAAATTCCCACTGGCTCAGTCATGACTACAAGACGCTCTGCTAGGTAAAATGTCCCCGCCTTAATCTCTGCTGCGCCATGGTCACTCTTATCGCAGCACCCTACCTGTAGCATTATCGCGTTCCAGCCAGGATCATAGTCGTCACTTGTATCACCTCCCTATTAAAGGCCAATTTTCCTTCTTTGGCCGCCTCTCCTCCTCCATGTTCATCGTGACTTGCCTTTAGTTGACTGGAACGTAACTAACTAAATAATTTCTGAAAGCTGGAACACTTATTCCCTTCACTTAGCCTTTACACGGCACCAGCTGTCAGAGGAGCTCACAGATCAAGTTGCACCATGTACCACATAGCCCATGCTATAAATACCCAAACAACTACCAATCTTCTTCTCTCTACTCTAAGTTATTATATTTTATTTTGCTCCTTTGCAACGACGGCCCAG
>NC_036853.1:50353149-50355269 GCF_002910315.2 Salvelinus sp. IW2-2015
CACCCCAGTATTTCTACTTTGCACACTCATCTACTGTCAAATCTACCATTCCAGTGTTTTAATTGCTACATTGTATTTACTTCGCCACCATGGCCTCATTTTCTCACATTGTATATAGACTTATTTTTCTACTGTGTTATTGACTGTATGTTTGTTTTACTCCATGTGTAACTCTGTTGTTATATGTGTCGAACCGCTTTGCTTTATCTTGGCCAGGTCGCAGTTGTAAATGAGAACTTGTTCTCAACTTGCCTACCTGGTTAAATAAAGGTGAAATAAATAAAATAAAWWAAAAATGACCACACACTGTAGGAAAACGTTTTGCAATGGAAAAAGGTAAGCAAGCGGTTTGCTGTTGGACATGGTCAGGTAGTCCCTCCCTGTTTGTTTGTTTCCTTCCGTTTGGTGCCTAATGAACATGACCCAGGTTGTTGCTGTGAATAAGTGTGCTATCAGTCAACTTAGCTGATAAAAGAAAACAAAGTTTACCGATGATAACAATTATGTACCTGAGTTAATTTATTTGTCTCTCCTCTCCCTCTCCACAGAGAGTAGTCTTCTGAACAAAGCCCCGCCCACACCCACCATGTATAAATACAGGCCGGCCTATAGCAGTCCAGGAAAGAACCACACTGCCCTCACCCATGCCTACGCCAACCAGGTAACAAACACACACGGTCTTTAATGCCAACCAACTAGCTCGCGCATAAAGTGACTGTGGAAGACTGTGTGTCTCTGTGTGAAAGAGTGTGTAAATGCTGTGCGAGGTGTAACGTATATCAAACTACTTCGGTAACACACACATTATTCTCTCTGACTTTATATTTTACATCTCATTGGCTGCTCGCCTGTCTGTCTTTTTAATCGTTTGATTTGTTATGATTTGTTAATGCATCTCTGTTTTTACTTGTGGCTTCTTTTCCTGCCTTTTGATTGGTTATTCAGTGGCTTTCAGTTGAACAGTATCAGTAAGTGAATGTTGAACTATTTGTCTTTTATCGTCTTTAGTTTGAGTGTCTGTTCTTATATCTTGTTACCCAACCTTGTGTCATCTTTCAGCCGAACGCTTTCCCCACTGTGTTGTATAAAATATTCTCCCCTAGCAATTTCTAGTTGTAGAAAGATTTTGTGGAAGTTAATTAACATATTATTATTACATTTTTTTGGACCTATTTTACATGTACGGTATGCTTCCTATATGTCACACAATCTGATCCTAATTCACTTCAATCAATTCTGGAATCACACAGTGGACTGTCAATGGCCCAGCTGCTGTTTGATGTTTTCTCCACAAGAGGGCATCAAGGTGCACAGTCGAACAGGCAGGGCCGCACGAGCCTCCTTTGGGCTCAGTACAACTAAAACCGTGCTTGTGTCAAAAAATGGCACCCTAACCCCTATAACAGGAATGGGCAACTGGCAGTCGCAGGCCTTTTGAAGGGATCAATAAAATAAATATTTGTATTTCTTTTTTGGGGGAACTCAGTCTGGGCCTCAACTTACTGTTGAGAGTTAGAATAGTAAACTCAGCAAAAAAAGAWACGTCCTCTCACTGTCAACTGAGTTTATTTTCAGCAAACTTAACATGTGTAAATATTTGTATGAACATAACAAGATTCAACAACTGAGACATAAACTGAACAAGTTCCATAGACATGTGACTAACAGAAATGGAATAATGTKTCCCTGAACAAAGGGGGGGTCAAAATCAAAAGCAACAGTCAGTATGTGTGGCCACCAGCTGCATTAAGTACTAGAGTGCATCTCCTCCTCATAGACTGCACCAGATTTGCCAAGTTCTATGCTGTGAGATGTTACCTCGCCACTCTTCCACCACCAAGGCACCTGCAAGTTTCCCCGGACATTTCTGTGGGGAACTGGCTCCTATAGCCCTCACCTCTCCGATCCAACAGGTCCCAGATGTTGCTCAAAGTGGCATTGAGATACGGCGCTCTTCGCTGGGCCAGTGGCGAGGAACGACTGGACATTCCTGTCTTGGCAGGAAAATCAAACGCACAGAACGAGCAGTAATGGCTGGTGACATTGTCATGCTGGAGGGTCAGTGTCAGGAGTGAGCCGTCGGCAAGGAAGGGTACCACATGAGGACGGAGGATGTCTTA
>NC_036853.1:50355604-50359387 GCF_002910315.2 Salvelinus sp. IW2-2015
TGTGCGTTCCTGATGTAACTCGGGCAGTTGTTGTTGCCATCCTGTACCAATCCTGTGCAGGTGTTGTTACACGTGGTCTGCCACTGCGAGGACGATCAGCTGTCCGTTCTGTCTCYCTGTAGCGCTGTCTTAGGCGTCTCACAGTACGGACATTGCAATTTATTGCCCTGGCCACATCTGCAGTCCTCATGCCTCCTTGCAGCATGCCTAAGGCACGTTCACGCAGATGAGCAGGGACCCTGGCYATCTTTCTTTTTGGTGTTTTTCAGAGTCAGGACACTAAAGAGGCCTTTCTACTAAGTTTTCATAACTGTGACCTTAATTGCCTACCGTCTGTAAGCTGTTAGTGTCTTAACGGACGTTCCACAGGTGCATGTTCATTAATTGTTTATGGGTCATTGAACAAGCATGGGGAAACAGTGTTTAAACCCTTTGCAATGAAGATCTGTGAAGTTATTTGGATTTTTACAAATGATCTTTGAAAGACAGGGTCCTGAAAAAGGGAGTTTAGAATGGACAAGGTGCAGTTTCTAAATGTGGTTGTGCATCAGCAGTTTCTCTTGTCAAGTCAGTCACTGAGAGTCAGTCAATTAGCCCAACATTTTTTTTTTAGATTGCTAGGTTAGTAATGCGGCCAGGTATCTAAACTTCTTATCAAAGTCGAATTACCGACCGGAGGGGCCCCATTTGACTTTTGTTACTCAGATATCATATTAAAAATGGCAAAAACCTCTCTCTGCCCCGTGGCAAAATAAGTAGAATTCAGTGGAGGCTGCTGAGGGGAGGACGGATCCTAATAATGGCTGGAACGAYGCAAATGGAATAGCATCAAACACATGGAAGCTATGTATTTGATACCGTTCCACTGATTCTGCTCCAGTCATTACCATGAGCCCGTCCTCCCCAATTGAGGTGCCACCAGCCTCCTCTAAAACTCAAGGGGGGTGCTACTAAAATGTTTTGCTCGCAATGTGGGGGGGATACGCAGACCCACGAGTCCTCGCGATGAGTTCAGATTTTCTTGTGGCCCCCTCCCCCGTCAAAGTTGCCCATCCCTGCCTTATATAATGCACTACTTTTGACCAGGTCCCCATATGGCTCTGGTCAAAAGCAGTGCACTATATAGGGAATAGGGTGCCATTTGGGACACGTAGCCATGTGTTCGAAGAGCTCTGTCAGGAGCAGGGAGAGAAGATAGTTGTTTTGCTCTATAAACTCTGTGTTATCTGTTAGCCCCAACAACATCCATTTCATTAACTCTTACTGTGTTATCTGTTAGCACAAATCAGTCACTTTGGGCCCACGGGGTCCTATATAGGGAATAGGGTGCCATTTGGGACTCAAAATAAGAGTTAATGAAATGGATGTTGTTGGGTCTAACAGATAACACAGTAAGAGTTAATGAAATGGATGTTGTTGGAGCTAACAGATAACCAGTGAGTTATGAAATGGATGTTAGTTGGGGAACAGATAACAGAAGAGTTAATGAAATGATGTTGTTGGAGCTAACAGATAACACAGTAAGAGTTAATGAATGGATGTTGTTGGGGCTAAACAGATAACACAGTAAGAGTTAATGAAATGGATGTTGTTGGGGCTAACAGATACACAGTAAAGAGTTATGAATGGATGTTGTTGGAGCTAACAGATACACAGTAAGAGTTTATGAAATGGATGTTGTTGGAGCTAACAGATAACACAGTAAGAGTTAAATGAAATGGATGTTGTTGCGGCTAACAGATATCACAGTAAGAGTTAATGAAATGGATGTTGTTTGGGCTAACAGAATAACACACGTAAAGAGTTATGAATGGATGTTGTTGGAGCTAACAGATAACACAGTAAGAGTTAATGAATATGGATGTTGTTGGAGGCTACACAGATAACACAGTAAGAGTTAATGAAATGATGTTGTTGGGCTAACAGAAACCCAGTAAGAGTTTAATGAAATGATGTTGTTGGGGCTAAACAAGTAACACAGTAAGAGTACATGAAATGGATGTTGGTTGGAGCTAACAGATAACACAGTAGAGTTAATGAAATGTGTTGTTGTTGGAGTAACGAACAACAGTAAGCGTTAATTGAAATGGATGTTGTGGGGTGCTAACAGTAAACACCAGTAAGAGTTAATGAATGGATTATGTGGTGTGGGGCTAACAGATAACACAGTAAGAGTTAATGAATGGATGTTTGTTGGGGCTATACAGTTAACCAGTGAAGAGTTAATGAGAATGGATGTTGTTTTGCGGGCTAACAATAAACACAGTGAAGAGTTAATTGGAAGATGGACTTGTTGTTGGGGGCTAACTGAATAACACAGAGTTTTAGAGACAAACAAATATCTTTCTCTCCCTGCTCCTTGACCGAGCGTCTCGCACATGGGCTACGTGTCCCAAGATGGCACCCTATTACCGTATATAGTGCACTTGCTTTTGCTTACCAGAGCCATATGGTTGGTGACCTGGTCAAAGTAGAGTGCATTAAATAAGGCAGGGATGTGGCAACTTTCCGGGGAGGGGGGCCTACTAAGAAAATCTGAACTCATCACGAGGGACTCGTGGCGAGTCTGCTATCCCCGCCACATTGCTGAGAAAAAATTTTTAGTAGCACCCCCTCCTTGGAGTTTTAAAGAAGGAGTAGGTGGCACCTCAATTAGGGAGACGGGCTCGGATGGTCAATGACTGGAGCCAAAAGGATCAGTGCAACGGCTATCAAATAAATAGCTTCCAGTGTTTTGAAATGTATTGCCATTTGCGTTCGTTCCAGCCCATTTTAGGTCATCCGTCCTCCTCCTCAGAGCCATCTCACATGAATTCTACTTATTGATCTCCGGGCAGAGAGAGGTTTTTTGGCCATTTTATATTCTGTATAACAAAAATAAATGATCTTGAGGGCTATCAGCACGTCCTCGTCGGTAAATTCGACTTTGATAAAGAAGTTTAGTACTCTGGACCGCCGATCTACTAACCTAGCATATCTAAAAAAAATATGGTTGCGGCTAATTGACTGACTCTCAGCTGATTGAGCTTGACCAAGAAAAACTGCTGATGCGCACAACCACATTAGAACTGCACGCTTGTCCATTCCTAACTTCCCTTTTTCAGGACCCTGTGTCTATTTCAAGATCCATTTATGATCAAGAAAATCCAATAACTTCACAGACTCTTCATTGCAAAGGGTTTAACACTGTTTTCCCAATGCCTTGTCCTCCAAACTGTCGTTTAGCCCATAAACATTAATTGAACATGGCACTGTGGAACAGTCCGTTAATGACACTAACAGCTATCAGACGGTAGGCAATTAAGGTCACAGTTAATGAAAACTTAGGACACTAAAGAGGCTGTCTTACTTGACTCTTAGAAAACACCCAAAAAGAAAGTGAATCGGCCCGGTCCTTCATGCAGTACATACAATGCAAGTGAACGGTGCACTTAGGCATGCCTGCAAAGGAGGCATCGGAAGGACTGCAGATGTGGCCAGAGGCAATAAATTTGCAATGTCCGTTACTTGTGAGACGCCTAAAGCAGAGGGTCGCTACATGGAGACAGAACGGACAGCTGGTCGATCGTCTCGCGTTGCAGTGGCAGACCACGTTGTAACAACCCTGCAGGATTGCATACAGGATGGACAACAACTGCTCCGAGTTCATCAGGAACGCACAATCCCGCCATCAGTGCCTCAGACTCGTCCGCTAGGCTGAGAGAGGCTGGACTGAGGCTTTGTAGGCCTGCTGTAAAGGCATGGTCCTCAAAAACACGCAACATAAACAAAAAAAAACAAGCG
>NC_036853.1:50359412-50380913 GCF_002910315.2 Salvelinus sp. IW2-2015
AAGGAGGAAGAAGAAGGAGGCAGCGAGCTGCAGTCAGTGGTAAAGGAGCAGAGCCGTTACTCACTTAGGTGGCCTGGATCCCCCTCCCGCCCCTCCCCTCCGCCGAGCCGAGACGCTTGCGCACCATCCGTACTGCATCTCCGCCCGCCGCCGCCGAAGAGTACGACAGAGACTTCCCAGCGGCGGAGGGTGCGGGGAGCGCTGGGGGGTGCGTGGAGGGGGCCAGGGGGTGTCCGTGGACCGGGTTCGGTACGGGTAATGGTGGGGGGCGGCCGAGTCGGCAGGAGCGGGGGCCGGGAGAGCGCGGGTGTCTGGAGCTGTGCTGCTGTGGGTAGGTGTGGTGCTGGTGATGGTGGGTGTGTGGTGGGTGGGCTGGGGGGTCCGCGGAGGAGGGAGGGGGCTGAGAGTGGTGGGAGTGGGGATGCGGAATTCTGAGATATGGGCGTGATCCTGGAGGCTGTTGCGCGCGCGGTGTGGGGAGGAGAGGAGGGCTACGGAGGAGGCGGAGGGCTGTGCTGGAGCTCTGCGTCTCTCTGCTGGCTGAGCTGGCCGACAGGTAGGGGCTGAGGAAGTACCCCAGGATGGGGGGTGGGCCGGGTGCGGTACGTGGTGGGCGGCGACATTCGGTCGTGCAGCCGACTCAAAGTCGGGGCTCTCGAGGGCGTGGGCAGGCTGTCGTACGATAGGCTGCCGTTGCGCGGAGGAGGCGTCTGATTGGCCAGGCTCTTTGTAGCTCGTGGAGGTTGTCGCCTCGGAGACATGGGCCGCGTTGTGGGCGAGCCAGAACGCACGCTGAAGAATGGGAAGCACCTCCCTCCACGGAAAGAAGAACCGTTTGGGTCTGAAAAGGAGGGGTAGGAACGTCCCCTAGGGAGTAACCGGGGATACCGCCACCCTTGACCCTGGTGCCCCCCCTCCTCCAGGTCTGTCTCCACTCCTCCCAATCTCCTCCCCTCTCTCCCCTGGGCTCTCTCCCACCAGGGCTGGGTTCAGAGCGGAAGCCAGGCTGCTGGCTGGACTGAAGCAGAGAAGACGACTCCTTCAGACTGTCCCCTCGAATCATCTGGTGGGGGGGAGAGAGAGGGGTGGGGTAGAAAGAGAGAGAGAGAGGGCGGGGTAGAAAGAGAGAGAGGAAGAGAAAAAGAAGAGCCAGAGGTAGAGAAAGAAAGAAGGGAGAGAAGATAGCCATGTTAACTCTATCCTGGAATGAGAATGGATGTCAAATGTACAAACACAGCACTAGACACATACCAATAAAACCACAGTGGGAAGAACAAGGCGAGACATGGGGAAGGGAACAACTCTTCAGACCAGATGCATGGGCTTCACTATACACAAGGGGTCTGCTGCAGGGGGAAGAATATACAGGGCTACAACTTGTACAATGCACAAGCTCTCTGTTACAGTATGTTATCTTTACAACACATAGACAGAAGAGTCCTGCACCTTTAATAAAAAGTTTAACACACACACACAGTATATATAGCCAGATGGCTGTGGGGGAGGGGTGCACATGTGTGCCCAGTGAAACAATAAGCTTGTGCTCAAATGGCACTCCTAGTCCACATTTAGTACACTACTTTGGGCCACGGGCTGCTATATAGGGAATAGGGTGCCATTTGGGACTCAAAATAAGAGTTAATGAAATGGATGTTGTTGGTCTAACAGATAACACAGTAAGAGTTAATGAAATGGATGTTGTTGGAGCTAACAGATAAACAGTGAAGTTAATGAAATGGATGTTGTTGGGTAACAGATAAACAGTAAGAGTTAATGAAATGGATGTTGTTTGGAGCTAACAGATAACACAGTAAGAGTTATGAAATGGATGTTGTTGGGGCTAACAGATAACACAGTAAGAGTTAATGAAGTGGATGTTGTTGGGGCTAACAGATACACAGTAATGAGTTAATGAAATGGATGTTGTTGGAGCTAACAGATACACAGTAAGAGTTATATGAAATGGATGTTGTTGGAGCTAACAGATAACACAGTAAGAGTTAATATGAAATGGATGTTGTTTCGGGCTAACAGACTTACACAGTAAGAGTTAAATGAAATGATGTTGGTGGGGCTAACAGAATAACACAGTAAGAGTTATGAAATGGATGTTGTTGGAGCTAACAGATAACACAGTAAAGAGTTTAATGAATATGGATGTGTTGCGAGCTAACAGATTAACCAGTAAGAGTTAATGAATGGATGTTGTTGGGGCTAAACAGATACCCAGTAAGAGTTAATGAAATGATGTTGTTGGGCTAAACAGATAACAGTAAGAGTCATGAAATGGATTGTTGGTTGGAGCTAACAGATAAACACAGTAGAGTGTAATGAATGTGTTGTTGTTGGAGCTAACGATAAAACAGTAAGAGTTAATCTGAAATGGATGTTGTTGGGGTGCTAACAGATAAACACCAGTAAGATTAATTGAATGGTATGTGTTGGGGCTCAACAGGATAACACGTAAGGAGTTACATGAATGGATTGTTTGTTGGGGCTAATACTAAATGTGGACTAGGGTGCCATTTGAGACACAAGCTTATTRTTTCACTGGGCACACATGTGCACCCCCCCATCCCACAGCCATCTGGCTATATATACTGTGTGTGTGTGTTACATTTTTTTATTAAAGGTGCAGGACTCTTCTGTCCTATGTGTTGTAAAGATAACATACTGTAACAGAAGCCTTGTGGGCATTGTACAAGTTGTAGCCCTGTATATTCTTCCCCCTGCAGCAGACCCCTTGTGTATAGTGAAGCCCATGCATCTGGTCTGAAAGAGTTGTTCCCTTCCCCTATGTCTCGCCTTGTTCTTCCCACTGTGGTTTTATTGGTAGTGGTCTAGTGCTGTGTTTGTACATTTGGACATCCAATTCTCATTCCAGGATAGAGTTAACATGGCTATCTTCTCTCCCTCTTTCTTTCTCTACCTCTGGCTCTTCTTTTTCTCTTCCTCTCTCTCTTTCTACCCCGCCCTCTCTCTCTCTCTTTCTACCCCACCCTCTCTCTCTCCCCCCACCAGATGATTCGAGGGGACAGTCTGAAGGAGTCGTCTTCTCTGCTTCAGTCCAGCCAGCAGCCTGGCTTCCGCTCTGAACCCAGCCTGGATGGGAGAGAGGCCCCAGGGGAGAGAGGGGGAGGAGGATTGGGAGGAGGTGGAGACAGACCCGGAGGAGGGGGGTCAGTAGGGGGGGCACCAGGGTCAGGGGGTGGCGGTATCCCCGGTTACTCCCTAGGGGGACGTTCCTACCCCTCCTTTTCAGACCCAACGGTTCTATCTTCCGGTGGAGGGGGAGGTGCTTCCCATTCTTCCAGCGTGCGTTCTGGCTCCGCCCACAACGCGGCCCATGTCTCCGAGGCGACAACCTCCACGAGCTACAAGAGCCTGGCCAATCAGACGCCTCCTCCGCGCAACGGCAGCCTATCGTACGACAGCCTGCTCACGCCCTCCGAGRGCCCCGACTTTGAGTYGGCYGCACMCGACATGTCGCCCGGSCRCCACCGTACCCCSGCCCCRCCCCCCRTCCTGGGSTACTCCTCCCCCTACCTGTCGGCCCAGCTCAGCCAGCAAGAACGCAGAGCTCCACCAGCCCTCCGCCTTCCTCCGTAGCCCTCCTCTCCTCCCCACACCGCGCCCACTATCTCCAGGAATCGCATCCCCACTCCCACCACTCTCAGCCCCCTCCCTCCTCCGCGGCCCCCCACCCCCCACCCACACCACCACACCACCCACCACCACACCACAGCAGCCACAGCTCCAGACACCCGCTGTCTCCCGGCCCCCGCTCCTGTCCGACTCGGCCGCCCCCCACCATTACCCGTACCGCACCCGGTCCACGGACACCCCCTGGCCCCCTCCACGCACCCCCCGCGCTCCCCCACCCCTCCGCCGCGGGAAGTCTCTGTCGTACTCTCGGCGCGGCGCGGAGATGCAGTACCGGATGGTGCGCAAGCGTCGGCATCGGCCGGAGGGGGAGGGGCGGGAGGGGGGATCCAGGCACCTAAGTGAGTAACGGCTCTGCTCTTTACCGACTGACTGCAGCCCGCTGCCTCCTTCTTCTTCCTCCTTCTCGTCCTCCTCTTCTTCTTCCTCCTCCTCCCAGGCTCCTGTGAGTTCCTTTACCTCTTTCCCCCCCCCCCGTTGTCTGTTTTCCACTCGTCTGTAGAGTCGCTGCTTCTTCTCATCACTGCTTCTGTTGGTTCAGCTCCGAATGGTTCCCTATAGAGTGCCCTACTGTTGACCACGGCTCTGGTGAGAAGTAGCGCACTCTATAGGGAAGAGGGTGCCATTTGGTAYGKRCMCGTTGTCTGTTTTCAGCTGCTGTAGTTGTTCCATTCAGTCTTTCTCTGTCGCCTGTCCTGGTTCCCTTCACTATGTRATGGTGTTGTTACTGTACGTGTAGGCCTTTGTTATGAGACATCACAGTACATTATGTAATGGCATGCTATTCCCTATATAGTGTACTACTGTTGACCACTTTCTGGTCCAAATGTGTACAGTATTTAGGGACTCGAGGGCCATTTGGGACGCAGCCATCCGATCCGTTATTTTATTTATTTTATCTCGTAATCATGTATTATGGTCATGACAAAGCAATTATAYGAGGACTTTAATCTCCCTATAAAGTAAAGTGTTTTATTTCATCTCAAAATGCATTTTGTCCACCCTAGATCATGGTTGTGTTATCGACGTAGTTGTGGATGTGTTTTATCCTGTTGCCCTCTGCGTGTGTTACCATTATCCAGCATGACGTCCCTCTGTTTGACTTCAGGCTTACAGTAGAAGATATCTGTATGTGCCACCCCTGCATGATATATCCTATCCATTTGATTAGGAATGCTTCCACAAAGGCACACTATTCCCTAAAGTGAATAGGAGCTCTTTTGGGCCCTGGTGAAAAGTAGTGCACTATATAGGGGATAGGGTGCCATTTAGTATATACGCTGAGTGTGTGCTCTTCCTCTAAAATGTCTTAACTAATCCTTCTCTCCCTCCCTCTCTCGTTCWCTCTATCCAGGGACGAGATTCAGATGAAGTTGTTCAGCCGGACGAACGGGCAGCCCAGGTCCTCCCTTTCCTCCTCAGGYTCCACCCCTTCCTCCCCCTCTCACCCAATCAGCATGTCCACTCGCCCCGGACAGGCCTATCCCAGCCCTGGAAACACCCAGAGCCCCGCCCACAAGCCGGGGGGCGGGGTGAAGAAAGTGACGGGCGTCGGCGGGACCACCTATGAGATTTCAGTCTGAGTTTGACGGGCGGCCACTCCGACTAATGGCGTCAGGGGTTGGAGGTGAAGGAGGGGTCAGAGATTGACTGATGATATTTCTGCCTCTCGGACCCTTCAGGAGAGGAAAGCTTTTAATAGGCAGACGTTTTAAAAGTTGGGTGATGAGGAAGAGTRAAACGACAGACTTTTCTTGCTCTTCTTCCAAATGCGATGGACTCCGGACTTCCCCTCTCATTCAGAGACCTCCAGTCAAGGAACTACAGAACTAATCGGGAGGAAGTTGTTTAACCAATCACATTCAAGAACACAATGCACCATTATGACATGGTGGGTTTACGGGCCCAGGGAGCCAATCATAAGAGGCGGGACTCTTTGACAATCCACCAATTTCTGGGCAGATTGAACTCTGTGGGAATGATTGACTGACAGTTTCGACTGGGTTTGCCTTTATTGGATAAAACAAGGAAGATCAACATGGCTGCGTATACACAGGCAGCTCAATTCTGATCTTTTTTTGACCAATCAGATCAGCTCTGAGAAAGTAAAAGGATCTGATCTGATTGGGCAAAATACATCTGGATTGGGCTGCCTGTAAAAACAGCCCATATTTAAAAGAGAGGAAAAAAAGAAAGAAATGTACTTTCATTCATTCATAAATGTGTAATGATTCATTCTCTGTACAGAATTATATGGTTTGGAATTTATGCTGATTTCCTCCAATCAGTGGCATTTAAAGGTGACTGCGGCATGCACCGGCCACTATGGACCACTGTGATTGGCTAGTGATCACGCTGCCRTTCTCTTTCGACCAATCAGAAATGGAGATGCTAAACTGTAGTAGACGGCAGGATCATTGGAGTTTTTTTGTTTGTTGGTTGGCCTGGTTCCCCGGGTGGGTGGAGATTTCACTTAAGGACCAATGGAATGATAAAAAAAATAAGAAACTCGACCAGTGACACAATCATCGGGTCTGTACTTTAAAGATGGAGCAGCCTTTTCTAAACAAACTTTGGAGCAATGGCCTTGATAATCGAGGTGTTTTTAATTTAATTTTACTTATTTAATTTCAAAATGTTATTTTATATGAATTTATATATAGCTGTTGATAAGATTTKTTTTKTTTTTTACGGGCTGATAGGGTTTTTCTGGTTTGAGTTAATTTCAGAATTGTAACCAAACAGGAAAAAAACTGTTGCCGCGTTCAAGTGCTAGTCGGAACTTGGACATTTCTGACGTATTAACTGGTTTTAGTTAAACACGTGCCACGTTCAACCAGTTAGCAAGTCGAAAATGTCCGTTTCCTAGTTCCGACTAGCACTAGAATGCGGCTCATTTGGATTGATGGCTGCACCAGCCAATCAGAGGCAGAGTTTTGAGTCTTCAGCCAAAGAGAGGAGCTGGACAATTATATGGTTCAGCCAATGGGAACCAATGTATTTGATAAAAGAAGGCGATGTAGCATTTTTAAAGTCCTTTGATACACAGTAACCACTCGACTTCTCTTGGGGCATATTTCAGAAATACCCTGCTGTACTTTCTGATTGTTTACTTCTGAGCTTTGTAATGGGTGTGTCTGAAATGGTACCCTATTCACTATATAGTTCACTACTTTTGACCAGGGCCTAAAAGACTCTGGTCAAAAGCAGTGCACTATGTAGGGAATAGGATGCCATAACACACACCTAATGTTTTGTTTTATTGGTCYGGATACTGACATCTCTGGTTGCCTTCCACTAGCTGACCTATTGAGAAACTAGCGAGGATCACATGCTTTGGCGCGACCAATCCAGAGAGAGCAAGAGATTCATATCAGCCTACTCTTTTATTCGTTAATGGTTTAAACCAATGACGAGCAGCTGAAAGTCAGTAACATCCTTTTTATATTTAATTTGTACTTTTCTTTTTTTTGCAAGATTTTAAGACAATTTACAGGGCATTGCTTTAGACTGACAGTTTGTTTGACCAGTCAGGAGCGTAGAATGAAACGAAATGGGATAGGACTAAAAAAAAGCACGTCGCCCAATGAGAAGGCAAATATGTTTGACTGCCATCAGGAACAGCCAATGCCCTTACAGATGATGTTTAGACAAGTACGGGCCCRGGACTTGGGTGTTTTGAAATGTAAAAAAAAGTACTGTATAGCTCTGTGTGTGTGGGCGTGTGCATGTGTGTATGTGCGTGTGTGTTTGAGCATTGGTAATAAAGTATTTAAAACCAAAGGCAGTTTGCTTTGTTTTGCTTGTASTTGAGGTCTGCCAATGCAACACATGAGGAGAAAGGGCAGAACACAGGCTACTTACTACACATTCAGAGTAGAACCAAAGGATKCCACATTGGCTATTAAAAGGTAAGTTGATCCAGTTACAGTAGATTTTCATGCAACTTAACAGAATTTCTTCCACAGAGGGGCCAGAGAATGATTGTGGGGTTTACATCAGTCAGTGGTGCCTGTAARTAGTTCTCAGGTTCATATGTAGGGAGCAAACTCCTACTGATGGGGGGGGCTCAAATCTTGGCTTCATGTCTCGCCTCCCTCCATAACTCTTAAATGCCGTCACTACCAGAAGGTGGCGCCAAAATGTAGGTTCAACATCCTGCGCCGACAGATGGCCACCTCGCTTTGCGTTCTTAGGAAACTATGCAGTATTTTAAAAATGTTGAATGTTATGCCACCAAAACGCTTAAATCCCCATTTTTATCTGCGATTGTAAACTGGGTGGGACGAGCCCTGAATGCTGATTTGCTGACAGTGGTATATCAAAATTCATTTTTACTACTCTAATGACACTGGTAACCAGTTTATAATGGCAATAAGGCATCTCGGGTTTATGTCCAGGCACTCTGATTTGTGCCTAAGAACAGCCCTTAGACGTGATATGTTGGCCATATACCCCCTCATGCCTTATTTAATAATAATGCAATGTTCCTGCGTTCGGGAACATTGCCAGACTCAATGTRTTCATGTACACATTTTTATTGCATAAAAAAAAAACATGTCAGACACCTCTCACAGCAGGCAGGAGCAAACATACACGGAATCAGTCTACATATTCTGAACAGAACGTTGAGACAATTCTACAGTAACCAAGGGAATGTCAAACAGGTAGTAAAATGTTCTGTTTCATCGCCTAGAGGCGCTGGTGTAAGAATGTGTTAATTYTGTTTAAATTAAGAAGTTAGTCCAGAAATGGGAGCTTTTGAAAGTAAAAATGTAATTCTCCCTATTCTGTGAGGGAGAGACTACCTCAACTCCATCTCTGATATGACTATTTTGTAGACGACAAAATAACACAGGTCTAGTTCTCACATGGAATTGGTGTTAATAGCAAAACGCTCTGTGTTCTCTTTCCCCTCAGCATCATGTTGAACTGAAAACTAGTCGGTGACAATAACAGAATTCAGACAACCACTTATGGAAGAAGAAAAAAAAGTTCTCAGACAACCTTTTGGGACGTGGCTCATATATACACACACCCTACTTTATCATCACGGACCCAGTTGGAGATAGGTAGATGGCGTAAAATATTTGACCGTGTCTGAACCAATAAGTCATTTCAGACGAAGCCAATGTAACTTCAGTTCAATGGGTGCATGCAATTTGTCTCACCAAGCATGGACTGGACGGAGTGTAAATTCACACTATATCCCAAATGGGAAAAGTTTTAAATCAAGTGAAACACTATGAACGGAGTGTATAATTGTAGTGTGCCAATATTAAATGCATTCAATTGTTAAGTCATAAGTTACACCCTTTTCCCTAGTGCACTATATTAGGTAATAAAATGCCATTTGGGACACAACCAATGATGAGCATAGAGGTTCTCCAGGGAACTGGAGGAAGGATCGATGCAACTCATAAGTATGATGGAGACGTACAAATCTAACTGTACAGTTCAGATTTTAGTTAATATTGAGTTAATCATAATCACATTTTGCAACTCAAGTCGTGTTGTACATAGCAACATAAAAAAGGATTCGTAACAATCGTGTTTGTTCCCTCGATAGAACATAACACCACCTAGTCCCATTGTGATGTCACAGCGTTCTTCTGAGGCCACTAMCCCCCCGACAATTCTATTTGTCCTTCTTGGTCTCCTCCTCCTGGGCGTCGACCTCAGGCTCCTCCTCTTCGGGCAACGGCGGGAACTGTGATTCGTTGATCTTGTCACTCTGGTCTCCCTTGGACTTATTGAGTTTCTTGGACTTCTGGTAGAGCTCGTTCAGGTTGAACTCCCGGATGATGTTCTCCTGTTGAGAGTGAGATTGAGTGTGTCAGGGTTTCCGGACATTTGTGAAATGAACTGGAAGTATATGCATTAGGTGCGTAACCGGATTAGGGCGTTCACACACGGTGCTCAGAATGACAAATCACATTTAGATGATGGTMATTCATATTAACAGAAGTCAAGGATGCAACAATGTGAGGTCCTTCTTACCAAATTCTGATGTGCACTTTGAGGGTGTTAGAATGACTGTCCACATTWACTTTTCCTCAGCCAAGACAAGTAACGAACAGCAAAATCACWTAGCGTATGTCAATCTACTGTCCCGYATAGCAGRAAGGTTCACCTATTCTATTAAATCAGCTTGTCGAGAAAGAAATAGCCTATTCCAAACKGACTCTGGGACAGTTGTGGGACGGTAGATCCCAAACTCATACAACCAGTACTAGGCTTTATAAAAAATAAAGTTAAAGTTGTCAAAAGGGCACCGCACATGCGAGCCGTTTCATGTGACGGAGATGAAAACATCCGTTAGAAAGAGGGTAAATCTAATATGCAACAACTAGCATTGGGTTGCTAATATGACTCGGATTTCGCCTTTGGCTACCAGACAATRAAAGAAAGTTGATATAAAATAATTGCCTCCACAGATCTGAGTTTGGTCTGATTTTGGCTAGGCTACTTTGAAGCAAGGTAAGACATGCCTCAATATGTACTAAAGCATTCAGGTTTCAAAACAATGAAGTATATATTTTCAAAATGCATACTGCCTCCAGTTCATGGCAAAGTGGTGCGTGACGTGCTGAAGAGCATGCCTTCCGTCGCCTATGTACGCATCTTCTGTTTTAGATGCTGTTGCAGCAGCTCTCACGGTGTCAGACAGATTTCCCGCTCAAGGGCTCTGTATCCTATACGAGTGTGATAAAATACATAGAGAATATACTGTAGACTAAATGATGCTAATTAACTTAGACCGATAAGTACAATTTTTCCCTCTCCCCCAGTCAATGGGCTGGTGCCAATTCTCTCTCACACACGCTAAAAGTCAGCTATTATCAGCTAACGGAAACCCCGGTGTGTGCGCATTTCTATGTTCTGCTTTGAAACCACTCCTCTCACCTCAGTGAAGCTCCAGGATACGGCCCTACACTTCTTGTCCACCTGGGGGCGTCTCATCACYTCCTTGCCCCCCTGGAACAGCAGCAGCGAGGGCAGCTGCTTGGAGAGGGGAGAGGTACTCACCTTGTACCTGGAGAAGAGCGATGGGGGAAGGGAAGCAATTACAACGATTCAAAATCAGACGTCCAATCAGAAACCTACTTCACTTAGATATAAGGAAAGAGAGTGAATGAGAAAAGGGACCTACTTCTTAGACACGTCTCCATACCGGCCGATGTCCACCTTCCCAAACTTGAGCCCAGCACAGTTATACCTGTAACCATGAGAGAAAAAATAAATTTCCCAACAAACTCACAGCAATAGCATTACCACTTTAGTCGCACCACAAACTGACAGGTGATACTAATAGGGAACACAATCCAGGAGAGGATGTTGATTGAAGCTATGGGTTTACGGTGCAATTCATTAAAATGGAGACATTTGTCTTGTATAGTGAAGATTAGTCGCTGTCTTACTTGAGGGAGAGGTCTGCGTAGACGGCGGCAAAGGACTGACACTCTGGGGACCAGTTAGCGAAGAACTCTACGATCCACGTCACCCTGTTGTCTCTCTCCAACTCATCCTGCAACCGGGTCACAAGTCAGCCATCAGATTCACTAAAGGCTCCCTAAATTTTATCAGCATGTTGAATGCGCGACCCGGGCTGGCAAAACCCTGRATCATTGTTATTCTAACTTCTGCGACGTATACAAAGCCCTCCCCCGCCCTCCTTTCGGAAATTCTGACCACGACTCCATTTTGTTGCTCCCAGCCTATAGACAGAAACTAAAACAGGAAACGCTCAGGTCTGTTCAACGCTGGTCTGACCAATCGGATTCCAYGCTTCAAGATTGCTTCGATCACGTGGACTGGGATATGTTCCGCATAGTGTTGGACATTAACATTGACGAATACGCTGATTCGGTGAGCGAGTTTATTAGCAAGTGCATCGGTGATGTTGTACCCACAGCGACTATTAAAACCTTCCCCAACCAGAAACCGTGGATTGATGGCAGCATTCGCGCAAAACTGAAAGCGCGAACCACTGCTTTTAAAATCAGGGCAAGGTGACCGGAAACATGACCGAATACAAACAGTGTAGCTATTCCCTCCACAAGGCAATCAAACAAGCTAAGCGTCAGTATAGAGACAAAGTAGAGTCGCATTTCAACGGCTCAGACACATGGCAGGGTCTACAGTCAATCATGGACTACTTAAATAAAATGAACTCCGTCGCGGACCACAATGTCTTGTCTCACTTCTTTGCTCGCTTTGAGGACAATACAGTGCCACCGACACAGCCTGCTACCAAAACCTGCGGGCTCTCCTTCACTGCAGCCAAYGTGAGTAAAACATTTAAACGTTAACCCTCGCAAGGCTGTTGRCCCAGACGGCATCCGTAGCCACGTCCTCAGAGCATGCGCAGACCATCTTGCTGGTGTGGTTACRGACATATTCAATCAATCCTTATCCCAGTCTGCTGTTCCCACATGCTTCAAGAGGGCCACCATTCTTCCTGTTCCCAAGAAAGCTAAAGTAACTGAGCTAAATGACTATCGCCCCGTAGCACTCACTTCCGTCATCATGAAGTACTTTGAGAGACTAGTCAAGGACCATATCACCTCCACCCTACCTGACACCCTAGACCCACTCCAATTTGCTTACCGCCCCAATAGGTCCACAGACGACACGATCGCAATCACACTGCACACTGCCCTAACCCATCTGGACAAGAGGAATACCTATATGAGAACGCTGTTCATCGAGTACAGCTCAGCATTTAAAACCATAGTACCATCCAAACTCGTCATCAAGCTCGAGACCCTGGGTCTCGACCCCGCCCTGTGCAACTGGGTCCTGGACTTCCTGACGGGCCGCCCCCAGATGGTGAGGGTAGGAAACATCTCCACCCCGCTGATCCTCAACACTGGGACCCCACAAGGGTGCGTTCTCAGCCCTCTCCTGTACTCCCTGTTCACCCATGCCTGCGTGGCCATGCACGCCTCCAAATCAATCATCAAGTTTGCAGACGACACTACAGTGGTAGGCTTGATTACCAATAACAACGAGACGGCCTACAGGGAGGTGAGGGCCCTCGGAGTGKGGTGTCAGGAAAATAACCTCACACTCAACAAAAGGAGATGATTGTGTACTTCAGGAAACAGCAGAGGGAGCAGCACCTCATCCACATCGACGGGACAGTAGTGGAGAAGGTGGAAAGATTTAAGTTCCCCGGCATACACATCACGGACAAACTGAAATGGTCCACCCACACAGACAGCGTGGTGAAGAAGGCACAGCAGCGCMTCTTCAACCTCAGGAGGCTGAAGAAATTTGGCTTGTCACCAAAAACTTTTACAGATGCACAATTGAGAGCATCCTGTYGAGCTGTATCACCGCCTAGTACGGCAACTGCTCCGCCCACAACCGTAAGGCTCTCCAGAGGGTAGTGAGGTCTGCACAACACATCACCGGGGACAAAATACCTGCCCTCCTGGACACCTACACCACCCGATGTCACAGGAAGGCCAAAAAGATCATCAAGGACAACAACCACCCGAGCCACTGCCTGTTCACCCTGCTATCATCCAGAAGGCCAGGTCAGTACAGGTGCATCAAAGCAAGGACCGAGAGACTGAAAAACAGCTTCTACCTCAATGCCATCAGACTGGTAAACAGCCATCACTAATATTGAGTGGCTGCTGCCAACATACTGACTCACMTCTAGCCACTTTAATAATWAAAAATTGGATGCAATTAATGTATCACTAGCCACTTTAAACAATGTTTACATTCCCTACATTACTCATCTCATATGTATATACACTGTACTCTATACCATCTTGCTTATGCCGTTCGGCCATCGGTCATCCATATATTTTGATGTACATATTCTTATTCATTCCTTTACACTTGTGTATAAGGTAGTTGTTAGGAAATTGTTAGATTACTTGTTAGATATTACTGCATGGTCRGWACTAGAAGCACAAGCAATTCGCTACACTCGCATTAACATCTGCKAACCATGTGTRTGTGACAAATAAAATTTGATTTTGATTTAAAATCATCCTCTGCGTGGATCAGTTTTCAAATCACCGGATAAAAATACTTTCAACTGAAATGTAAAAAACAATCTAACTGGTGTCACCTGCGATCCTGTGAAAGTATAATTGTTGATACACACATCGGTGTTGTTTTCAAACTAACATGGCAATATTGTCTGTCACAGTAGAGCCTTAGAGGTAATCTATGGTACTCACGTCTATGGTCTTATCACTGAAGTACTTGATGTACTCTGGGCCCATGTAGAGAGGAGGCTTACAGGTCATCAGGAACACTGGAACACACAATCAGCCAATCAGAGAGCCGAATGAGGGGTCATCAGGTTATAGGTCATGTCATCTAACTAGGCATTTACCGGTATAATTCATTACCACAACAGTAGAGTGCGTGTCTGTGTGTATCCATGTATTTGTATGAACAAAGTGTGTATGCATGCACACATTGTGTGGTGCAAGTGTGTGTACTGACCGATGCAGAAGGTGAGGTAGAGCAGGCCCATGCGGATGTCCAGTCTGAAGAAGAGGATAACGTTGGCCACCTTACTGAACAGAATGATGTTCCCCACATGCTGTTCCACCGTTACTGAGACAACGAGAAATGGAGAGAAGGGGTTAAATCAAGTAAACAACCTTTTTTTATCTTAAAAAAAAAAAGAAGAAACTATTGCATAGATTAAGGACAATTTGCAGGTTGAAGACAATAGAGAACTTGGGGAGGGAACACAAAGAACAATAACATTTAGAGCGACAGAGAAAGAACAGACGTGAATAGAAGACGGGAACAAACTGTTTTTGTAAAACGACAGAYAAAGGAGTGACATGAAGAACTATGAAAACAAGTGAAAAGTGTCAAAACTGTTTGAGCCTGAGGAAGAGGGACAGTTTATAGTTGAGGCCTRACAAGTGAGGGGTTCACTTTAGGGAGGAGGGAGAGACAGGCAGATGAAAGACGAAGGGAGTGCCAACGACCAACAACAGAGCTACAATAACGTAAACACCACAATGACACCRCAAGGTCAACAGACAACACAGCCTTATCATTGCTTCCTATGAACGATCTATTAAAACAGTCTGTTTACAACACTAAAGTATTAACTTAAATAGGGCTGTGTGGACAAGACATTTGCCATAGCAGATTGGATGAATACTTAGAACAATAACATGAATATACAGCAGTAACCAAGAACAAAAACAATGGCTTTACACCAAATKATTTGCTCAGACAAAGTTTAAGTGTCTGAAATGTTAGCCTTTGTGGATACAAAAGTGAAACTTCGCTAGCAATGTGTGTGGGTACCAATCGTTTAACTGAAATGGTAACCATGTGTTGAATGTCATGTAAAACAAACATGTCTGCCTGCTGAAGGARACCCCTAGCTCAAACTGAGGGGKTTTACCCGAGATACARMMKMMWMAWWRRMTWKRYYRTAWMSWWWMMWYWMAWCAAAASWRWRSTKTKYTKTYTTSWYTTMAKKTWAGGKWWRGGMWWRKSRTWKRSWKRRYRGWWWRGKTWARRWTMARAYTTTTAYGTAYTTATTTTATTTAACTAGGCAAGTCAGTTAATAACAAATTCTTATTTACAATGRCGGCCTACCCCGGCCAAACCCTAACGACGCTGGGCCAATTGTGCGCCGCCCTATGGGACTCCCAATCACGGCCGGTTGTGATACAGCCTGGAATCGAACCAGGGTCTGTAGTGAGGCCTCTAGCACTGGGATGCAGTGCATTAGACCGCTGCGAAGATCAATTGTAGAAATAGGCGGGGTTTATGACCTCAGCCTGTTCTCCCCGCTTCCAACACGTAGGCAGTACAGGAGCATCATGACAAAAACTGACTGGCCAATAGCATCTACCCACAGACCACCAGGCTGCTGAATAGCCACCACTAGCCAGCTGCACCCTGCAATTACAGCTGTGACCCTGTGCATGTGACTAATAAACTCTAAAKGCTGTGTGGCTGTGGTAACTAGTAATGACCAACTGATGGGGGGGTGGTCAGTTTCATAATGTCTAAACACTTGCGGGTACAACTCTGCTAATGATTAACCTTTGACTTTAGCTCTGCATGAAATATGTACATGGGTGAATTTGTGATGTGGTAGTGAGCTGCTGTACCGGTCAATGAGTTTTGTATAACAAACGGAACGTCTGTGTGTGCCGCCTCTGTCAGTCTGTTTTCAAGTAAGTAAACAGATGAGAATGGGTCATAAAAGTAGGTGTACGCTTGCTAGATCTCTGATAACAGGGCTCTAGTTCAGGGTTGATACTCACTAGCTCTTCTGTTTTTCATCATGACGATGGCACTGAGGAACATAAGGATCTCCACTTCTCTCTGTGGAACACGAGAAYAGAATAAACATACAGGTCAGGGCATTTCAGTCTATAGACATGTCATCTACTGCTTTACATTACAGGGTCGGGGCAGGCGTGCAACTAACTCCAGTATTGCCCGTGTCACCGTGTACTTTTTTGGGTGGTTCTGGTGCGTGTACTCATGGTGGTAGTGGCACTTCAGCCCTAGATAAAACAAGGTCCTGGTAGCCTAGTATCAGAGGGGGCACGCACCTGCAAACTCCCCAGGACACCCACCCTTTGCACGGTTCTGTCTCACATCACCTGCCTGTTACTTTCCTAGTTAGTTTCGGGTTACAGTCTATAGCATCTTTCAGTGTCGAACCCAGGCCAGCTCCCACCGAATTTCAGAATGGCCATTCATGTAGCAAACTAAAACCCCCACTCTGTCATCACATTTAGCATAGGACAGCTAACGTTAGCTCATTGGCAATCTAACCAGTCTTTATCCCGGCCTAATCACGCGTATCCTTCCTACCATTTTTCTCTCTATTTTTCAATCGCCATTTGTTACACCATCCAATACTGACCCAGTCAAAGTCGCAGGGGTTGCCATCCTCTCGTTGTGTCGAAAGATGYTCGCAGATGCCTGGCGTCTTGCGGATAATGAGAAACGCGAATGACATGAACAGAGACGCGACATAGTATGGCTTTAGCAGCCACTTGTACACCTGCGGCAAGTGGTAGAGGAATGCAAGGAGAGGTGTTAGCAACGCCATTTTCTAATTTAGATATACAAATAAAATAAAACTCGCTGGATGGATTTCCAGTCTGCCAATGTGTAAACTGCGAATTAAAGGGCAGGAAGGATGTGGCCGAGGTCAATGCGGACGAATCCTTGGAAATAGTTCTGCCTCTTTTGTGAAATGGTGGTGATTGGCCAGTTGAAAACATATAAGGAACAATGATTGGTTAAATTTTCCGAAAAAGGAAGGGCAAAAGAAAAACCAGACTCCTCCCTTTCCTTCATTTAGGAATAAAGTGGCGTTTTTGGAATACTTTTTACATGCCGGGCTTGTTTGACATTGCAGCCGACAGTGCAGGCGACTGCCGACTGACTGATCTACAAATCACCAGTGGTGGGAAAAATACCCAATTATCATAAAAGTATAGATACCTTAATAGAAAGTTACTCAAATAAAAGTCAGACAGTAAAATACTACTTGAGTAAAATTATTTGGTTTTAAATATACTTAAAGTATCAAAAGTAAATGTAATTGCTAAAATATACTTAAGTATTAAAAGTAAAACAATAAATACATAAGCAGAGCAGACGGCACCATTTTCTTGTTTTTAAAATGTATGAATGGCCAGGGTCAAACTCCAACACTCAGACATTATTTACAAAATATGCATTTGTGTTTAGTGAGTCCGCCAGGCCAGATGCAGTAGGGATGACGACATGTTTTGTGCATGAATTTGACCATTTTCCTGTTCTTCTATGGATTCAAAATGTAAGGAGTACTTTTGGTTGTCAGAGTAAAATGTMCAATATTTTCTTTAGGAATGTAGTGAAATAAAAGTAGTCAAAAATATAAATAGTAAAGTACAGATACTCCAAAAAAACTACTTAAGTAGTACTTTAAAGTATTTCTTACTTAAAACTTCTTATGGCTGCCATAATGAAAGGTTGAAAGGTGCCCAGAGGTGCTCAGAGTAAACAGCCTGCTCCTCAGTCCCAGTTGCTAATATATGCATATTATTATTAGTATTGCATAGAACACACTCTGAAGTTTCTAGAACTGTTTGAATGATGTCTGTGAGTATAACAGAACTCATATGGCAGGCAAAAACCTGAGAAGAAATCCAAACAGGAAGTGGGAAATCTGAGGTTGGTCGATTTTCAACCCAGCCCCTATTGAATACACAGTGGGATATGGGTTGTTGCACTTCCTAAGGCTCCACTAGATGTCAACCGTCTTTTTAGAAACTTGTTTTAGGCTTCTACTGTGAAGGGGGGAGAATGAGAGAGGATGAGCCAGGTGTTTGGCAAAACATCCTAAAGATTGATTTCATACATCGTTTGACATGTTTTACGGACAGTAACGGAACTTTTTGACATTTCGTCTGCAACTAGGGAACGCGCTTCATGACTTTGGATTTGTTTACCAAACATGCTAACAAAAGTAGCTCTTTGGACATAAATGATGGACATTATCGAACAATCAAACATTTAATGGGAACTGGGATTCCTGGGAGTGCATTCTGATGAAGATCATCAAAAGTAAGTGAATATTTATAATGCTATTTCTGACTTCTGTTGACTACCCAATATGCGGATATCTTTTTGGCTGCTTTGTTGTCTGAAAGCTGTACCAGATTATTGCATGGTTCGCTTTTCTGTAATGTTTTTTTTAAATCTGACACGAGTTGCATTAAGAGAAGGGTATCATATTTCCATGTCTAACAATTGTATTTTCATCGACTATATATGATTATTTCTGTTAAATGATGTGGCTCTCTGCAATATCACCGGATGTTTTGTGAACTAGTGAACATAATGCGCCAATGTATACTGAGATTTTTTTATATAAATATCCACTTTATCGAACAACATATGTATTGTGTAACATGAAGTCCATGAGTGTCATCTGATGAAGATCATCAAACGCTAGTGATTCATTTTATCTCTTTGTGCTTTTTTGTGACTCTCTCTCTTTGGCTGGAAAAAGGCGATGATTTTTCTGTGACTTGGCGATGACCTAAAATAATCGTTGTTGGGTCGTTCGCTGTAAAGCCTATATATCGGACACTTTGGTTGATAACAACAAGATTTACCTTTAAAATGGTATAAGAGTATTTGTATGTTTGAGGATTTTAATTATGAGATTCTGATTGATTTGGACTCTACACTTTCACTGGCTGTTTGTCATATTAATCCCGTTACGGTATGTAGCCATAAGAAGTTTAAATACATAGGGGATAATGAGGGGAGATGGGAGACAGCTGGTGGGGGTGGAGACAAGCACAAAGACAGTGGAAACAATCAGGTGTGTATACTGATGGCCTTGAGTAGAAACTGTTTTTCAGTCTCTAGGTCCCAGCTTTTGATGCATCTGTACTGACCTCGCCTTCTGGCAGTGATGGCGGGTGAACAGGCAATGGCTCGGTGTTTGTTGTTCTTTTATCTGTTTGCCTTCCCGTGGCATCGGTGCTGTAGGTGTCCTGAACAGGGCATAGTTTGCCACCGGTGATGTGTTGGGCAACCGACACCACCCTTTTGAGAGCCATGCGTGTTGCGGGGTGCAGTTCTGTGCCAGCCACGGTGATACAGGATTTAGGTGCCAAGCCAAATTTCTTCAGTCTCCTGAGGTTGAAGAGGGTGCTGTTGCGCCTTCTTCACCACCACTGTCTGTGTGGGTGGACCATTTCAGTTTGTCAGAGATGTGTACGCCGAGGAACTTGAATTTCCACCTTCACAGCGGTCCTGTTGATGTGGAAAGGGAGGTGCCTCCTCTGCTGTTTCCTGAAGTCCACGATCATCTCCTTTGTTTTGTTGACATTGAGTGAGAGTTTTTCCTTGGTACTACCTCATCCCAGGGCCCTCACTTCTCCCTGTAGGCTTCTCATCATTGTTTGGTAATCAGGGCTAACTATTGTTGTGTCATCTGCAAACTTAATGATTGAGTTGGAGTTTTGCGTGGCCACGCAGTCATGGGTGAACAGCGAGTACAGGAAGGGCTGGGATGCACCCTTGTTGGGCCCCTGTGTTGAGGATCAGCGAAGTGGAGGGTTGTTTCTACCTTCCACCTGGGAGCCGCCGTCAGGAAGTGCAGGACAGGGTTGCACCGGGCGGGATTCAGACCCAGGGCCCTGAGCTTGATGAGCTTGGAGGGTACTTAGTTAGGTATTCCTCTTGTCCAGATGGATAGAGCAGGGTGCAGTGCGATGGCGATTGCATCGTCTGTGGTCTTTGGGGCAGTAAGCAATTGAAGTGGGCTCTAGGGTTTAGTGTGTCTGGGTCTAGGGTGACTAGGGTAAAGTAGAGGTGATATGATCCTTGACTAGTCCCTCAAATCACTTCATGATGACAGACTAGAGTGCTACGGTTCAGTTACGTTTGGTTTCTTGGGTACAGGAACAATGGTGGACATCTTGAAGCATGTGGGGACAGCAGACTGGGAGAGATTGAATATGTCCGTAAACACTCCAGCCAGCTGGTCTGCGCATGCTCTGAGGACACAGCTAGGGATGCCATCTGTGCCGGCAGCCTTGCAAGGGTTAACACGCTTAAATGTTTAATTCACTTCAGCCATGGAGAAGGAGAGCCCACATTCCTTGGTAGCGGGCCGCGTCGGTGGCACTGTGTTATACTCAAAGCGGGCAAAGATGGTATTTAGCTTGTCCGGAAGCAAGATGTCAATTTCCACRACGTGGCTGGGTTTCCCTTTGTAGTCCGTGATTGTCTGTAGACCCTGGCTAATCATTGTCTGCAGCCGGCTCTATCACGACTCAGGATATGACCCAGATGCAGAAACAGGAGGCAGATAGTACGAATCTCAGAGTTTACTATAGTACAAGGGGCAGGCAAAAGATAAGTCAAGGCAGGCAAAGGGTCGTAATCCAAATCGGAGTCAGGCAGGTACAGGACAGCAGTCCTGATCCGAGTCAGAACATGCAGAAACGGCAGAACTGGGAAGACTAAGAAAAACAAAAACTAGAGGGAACACGCTGGTGGGACAAGCCGATCTGGCAACAGACAAACAGAAAACGCAGGTATAAATACACTAGATAATGGGAGACACCTGCTGGGGGGTGGAGACAAGCACAAGACAGGTGAAACAGATCAGGGTGTGACAGGCTCTGATTGTAGTGTAATTAAACAGGCAGGGAGATTGAGCTCTCAACCTTCTGCCCCGTAGCCCTGCGTGGAATCGACTGTGCCACAAAGCATGCTGAAGTCCATATCCATGTTTATAAGCAGGGTCGCTACAGTTATTGTTATTTGTGGTAAACATTATTTGAGTTAATTCTATGAGGGGAGAGGGTAGGGGAGGGTCATGTAGAATGGAGAGACAGAACGATCTCCACTGAGTTTATAAACTGTAAAGAGCAGCACGGTAGTTTTATGTACAATGTTGTCAACAAAATTAGGTTGCTTTCTCTCCTGTCCCTCTCCTGTCCCTATTGCAGAATGCAGCCTTTTGACAGCATGTACTAAAGTTGATTTAATCCACACTTCCATTAGTTCCATCATTTGGTGATTGGCATTTAGGCTGTGACAACGAAAAGGCAGCAGACAAACCTGGTTTTGTAACTATGAACATAATTTTGTCAAACATTGTGAACCCAAAATAAGTTTGATTCTAGAGGTGGGCCAATAAACAGAAAAACAATTTGGTAGGGAAAGATTGAAATGTACTGGGGCTGGTACAACTCAAAGTGTCATATAAAATTTATAAATATTTTCACATGACTCTCCCCTTGTACATTGTAGTATCTGGGATCTACATCTGTTTATATTAGTTACTATGCTTGT